>NC_068994.1:54438650-54448931 GCF_001194135.2 Octopus bimaculoides | reverse complement strand
CATACACACACATATGTCTGTTAGAAATGTGCCACAACAGTCTTGAGAAAAAAACATGAAGGATTCTGAAGAAGAACAAAAAAGAAATTCTTTACCATTTTTTCTTTTGCTTTTTTCTTTTTTTTGGAAATAAAATAGAAAGTAATAATAAAAAAAAACAAACAAACAAAAACAAGTTAGTGCTGTGCCACTCTTGGAGGGCTTGTTGAATAGATGCCTCGTGGTTGATCTGCTTCTTCCATTGACATACTACGGTTGCGGTGCTGAATTGGACCGTCTTGGGAGGCAGAACGTTGAACGCGGGGCATCGGAACACCACCCACTGCAAACACGAAAAAAACAAGAAAAATTACTAATTCAATAAACACAGACCAGAGTACTTAGAGTGCTCGTTAAATGTGATTCGACCGTTTAGTTACCATATTTCTGTAGAAATATTCTGCATTTGTTTCAGTTAATTTTGAAAATAAAGAAGAATTTATCAAATTAAATAGAATCTTTTCTACTCTAGGCACAATTTTCGTTCACCGAATTTCACTCCCAGCATTTTGTTGAAACTGAGGCTTATGATGACTCACTTTCCTAACATATCTTGGAAAGAACTACATAAGCACACAGCCATGCTTGCATGGAATTCCAGAGAATGGTAAAGTACAACTAATCAACTAATTTTGTTTAAAAACTTCCAAAATAATCAAAGAAAACCAACTTACTCATTCCTAGTCCTTGTACCATATACAAGAAACTTTCAGCGAATTCTTCAGGCTGGAAGAGAAACGGAAATGGTTTGTGACAGGTTTTTTTCTATAAATTCATTGTTTTTTCATCAACATCAACTTCCTTTAACATGTGTACAATGCCGACATGGGTTGGATGGATTTGTTGCACAGTACATCAGTGCAGTCACCCACTGCAATTACACCAGTTTTTTGCATGTGTTGAAAATATTACAAGCCAGCATATTGAAAAAAATAAGTAAAGCATCTTCCATAACAACAAGAACCAGATGTGGCCTGGATGAGTTTAGAAGAGTGAGAGGGAAATGAAAGATAAAAAATCCAAGACTTACAGGGATTTACTGAACACAAAACAGAGACAGTGTAAAGTAGAGAGGGTTGTTTAGACTTGCAGTGAATAAGGCAACCTCTCTAGTGCTGGTGCTTTCATAAAATGCATTCAGTCCACTCTGTAACATGGCTGATGTTGTGAAGGGCATCATCACATCTTTCTTTGCACCCCAGATGTGTGTGTCCCAGTGTCACTTTGATGGTATACACTGCTCTCTCACTCAATAATAATAGTAATAATAATAATAATAATAATAATAACAACGGTTTCAAATTTTGCCACAAGGGCAGCAATATGGGGGGGGGAGGAGACGAGTCGATTACATTGACCCCAGTGTTCAACTGGTACACATTTTAACGACCCCTAAAGGATGAAAGGTAAAGTCGACCTCAGCAGAATTTGAACTCTGAACATAGCAACAGACGAGCATTTTGCCAAGCATTTTGTCCAATGTGCTAACGATTCTGCTAGCTCACTGCCTTAATAATAATAATAATAATAATAATAATAATAATAATAATAATAATAATAATAATAATAATAACAGATATGTTAAACTCTACATCAAAGTGACACACAACTTTTGACCATCTTAATAGAATAAATTAGCTATAATGACATATTAGAACAAGGATCTAAGTCCAAGGAGTATTCAATGTGACTGACTACTTTAGTCACCTTGAATGATGACTGAGATCAGTAAAAGAATAAAGTATGAAGAATGGTAAAGTATTCTTACTTTCTCTGTTAAAACATTTGCAACTCCGTCGACCTCGAGAAGCTCCAGAGATTTTCTGTTGCTCACTTTGTTAACCATTGCTTGGTAGAGTGTGTGTACAGTACGATTGAATGAAGCCTTGGAGCCAGTCACCAACAAACAAGGACAACTACAAATATAAAGAAAGAAAGTCAATGAATGAGTAAATGGTTTGCATGAAGCATTGTCTGATATATCTCTTTCTTTTCATCTTCTTATTTGTTTCAGTCACAAGATAGTGGCCATTCTGGGGCACCGCCTTGACGAATTTCTAGTTGAATGAATTGATCCCAGTACTTGTTTCTTTTTAACTATGTGTACTTATTCTATTGCTCTCTTTTGCCAAACCGCTAAGTTACAAGAATATCAACATACCAACACCGGTTGTCAGGTGGGGGGTGGAGTGGAGAACATAGCCAAAGGCTGACACACACACACACGTATGTATTTGTATATATGTGTATATATATATATATATATATATATATATATCATCATCATCATCGTTTAATGTCCGTTTTCCATGCTAGCATGGGTTGCACAGTTCTACAGTTTGATGCTATTCCTAATGCCAACCACTCCATGAGTGTAGTAGGTGCTTTTTACATGCCACCAGCATGGAAGCCAGTCAAAGTGGCACTGGCATCGGCCACATTTGGACGTTATTTGACTCAATAGGTCTCCTCAAGCACAGCATGTCACCCTACAATCCAAGGTACTTTTGAATGGGCTGGGGCTGGTCACTTTATTTGCTGGGTCTTATGTATGATGGGCTTCTTTCAGTTTCTGTCTACCAAATTCACTCACAAGGCTTTGATCAGTTTGGGGCTGTAGAAGAAGACACTTGACCAAGGTGCCACACAGTGGAACTGAACCCAGAACCATGTAGTTGGGAAGTAAGCTTCTTACCATACTGCCACACCTGTGCTATTTTTACCACTGTCACCCACCCACCTTTTGACAAATTCAAAGGAGCAGAACACTTCCCTTTTCACCCTCAAGTTCCTTTCTAAGTAGAACTTAGAAAATTCAATGAAAGCTTGATCAGAAAGATAAAATATGTCTTCAGCTCGTTCAGTCTCGCCCACCACCATCATCATCATCATCATCAATAACAACAACAAAATCAATAATAAAAAAGACAGAACTTACGATACTTTGCCAATAGTTTCAGCAATACTGGTTCGACTGAAGTGAAAAACAGAAAGACAGAAAAAATGTCAGATATAGGGGAGATAAAGTGGTTCATAAAGGAAGTAAGCTGTTATACGGGGGGGGGGGTAATATCAAGATATCCATAGATGAGATGTTTAATTAAATATCATTTTAATTCAATTTTTCTAACAAGGCTAGAGAAAATAAAATGCAAAAGGTTTTTTTTTTTGTTTCCTGACAACCAAAGAAAGAGAAAGAGAGAGGGGGGGGGGAGAAAATATACAAAAAAATCTTTTAAATAGAGCCCGCTGTTCCAAAATTCAGTTTCAAATTATTACATTTTTTTAGCAAATTCTAGACTTTCAGCAACTGAAAGTTGCACATTTTTATCAAAATCTTAATTGATTCAAAGAAATTAGTAAATCTGTAAAGGAAGTAAGCCGTTATACAGGGGGAGATAATTCAAGTTAAGGGTGTTAAGTAAATCTTGACTAATAAAATAACTATTATAGGGAATCTACTATTAGGGAGTGCTAAAGCAATCAACTTGACTTGCTCGAAATAACAACTAAATCCCATTTGATTTACACCTATTTTGTAAATAGAAGAACACATGGATAGTAATTAGTCCTAGGTATGGTTTAACTAAGAAAAAATATTTATTAGTCATAGTTTGGAACAACTTTGTTTACAGATCTGCATTACTTTCATGAAACAAAATTAACTTTTCTATCAAACGAAGGCCACACTCCATTTTTTATTTGAAGTTGTGGTTCCTGTTGAGTTGTGCCATAATCCACTTAATTGTTTGGAATTTATGAAACTTTACTTCAAGTAAGGATCATATAAAATTGCAACAAAGCTGTGCAATCATTCTAATCAGAGTTGACAAATGAATGTTTGTGCTTATAAAATCTACTTTTGAATGTCAATTTAGTTACCCCATTATGTACTTTAGGTTCATCTCCATCAGTAGAAGGCATTTACTGAAGGTACTGTGCAGTGGCATCAATTAGAAATCCTGCAATTATGAAGTAAATTCCTCGACAACACAACAATGCTAGTCAGAACTTATAATTTAGCAGAGAAAGCCCATAATACACTAACATTTGTAAACTGAAAGAAATACTGGTCATAATAGGCAGCAGTTCTGAGAAATACCTTATATTTTTCATTGAAAAATAAATTTAAAAACCTGAAATATTTCTTAGAAAACAAAAACAACAAAAAATTAAATTTTTTAAAATAAAAGAAAATTGTTTCCTTACTTCATGAATGCCTCGACAAATTTCTTCAAATTTTTCGCATTTATCTTCGAGCGCAAAGATTCCGTGAAAGTTTTGATAGCAAATTCAAGCTGTTCTTTATTTTCAGCTTTTTCAAACTACAAAAACACAGGACCAAAACACAAAAAAAAAAAAAATTAAAAATAAAATAAAAAAAACTATCCATTTTGAAAATGTAATTATACTACAATCCCTTATATATATATATTAAATATGTATATTTACATTAAATAAATTTAGAGATTAGGAAAACTACACAAATCATATTTACCTCATATTTTGTTCATCAAATCAGAGACAAAAATCAATAAAACTACTACATAGGAATTAGTTCAATATTTAAAATAATTACTATAATAAATATTTGTAAAATAATTAATATCACACTGAAAACTTGTAATTAAATCTAATCAACTGTAAACAACTGAAAGCACAAAAAAAAGAAAAAACGTTTGCATAATTAAAAATATCAATCCTAAGTCTGTCTTAAAACATAATTAATCACAGACAATGACAATTACACACACACACACACACACATATACATATATATATATATATATATAAAAATAAACATGAATTTTTATACACTCATTGGTTTTACTCATAGAATTGTGGCTATGATGAGATAAGGGCAGATTACACTGACCCCCCAGTTCATAACTACAGCTTCATGAAATCTGGTAAGTCAATTACAGTGGATGTATACATCAACCAATTGGATGAAATGATGAGTGAACTTGCAATTAAACAACTGAGGCTGGTCAATAGAGACAGGCCAATTCGCTTGTAAGACAATGCTTGACCACATGTTGCACAAAGAACGTACTCAAGTTACAGGAACTGAACTTGGAAGTATTCTGTCAGCCACCATATTCACCAGACCTTGCACCAACTGACTATCATGTTTACCAAGCATAAGACAGCTTTTTGCAAGGGAAAAACTTCAAATATGAAGAAGATGCAAAAACAGTCTTTCGTGATTTCATAACCTCTTGCTCTCCAGAATTTTCCACTGCCGGCATAAATAAGCCACCAATAAAATGGCAAAATTGTGTTGATGATTTAAGTGCATACTTTGATTAACTGCACTGCTTTTTGTTGAGATAAAATAAAATAAACTTTCAGTTCAAAATTGAACATTTCATTCTTAATGACCTGATATATATACATATATATGTCTGTCACTCTTTTTCACTTCTGGAGCAATTTTGTTTCACCTAACTTTGAGATTTGTGTTTCTAAATATAATACGTCTTTAAAGGGTTCTACCCTGGATGAAGTACAGCAGCTTCATAGTATTTAACCACACACAGACACAAAGCATGTCATATTGATAATATTTACACTATTCAAGTTGCTTCAAACAAAGAAATCAAAGTGTAGTTTAGTGGTTAAGGTATTTGTAGTTCAAAGGGCCAGCCTTGTCATATTAAGAATGTCATGATAACTCTCCCTGAGATCCACATTAAGGGTACACAGGTCTGTGGAGTACTCAGCCACTTGCATATTAATTTCATGAGCAGCTTGTGTTGTTGATTTGATCATTTGGAACCCTCCTCATCATAGCCGACAGAGTGCCGTTATGATTATTATATGTATAATACACGAGGTACAAAACATATACATACATACACATATACATACACACTAACATAGATGCAAGCACACATTTATACATCACCATTATTTCTAAGCATCACAATAATTTAATATTACATCTAATTCTTCTGATTTTCATGATTTATACAAAAGTCAAAGTGAAAGGCAATATATATATAAAAACAGAGACAGTCTAATTAGTTAACTAATGAGTGGAGTCCACCGTACAGTCGATATGGACTGTACATTCTGTACAATTTACTGTACAATCACTACAATTTCTCTAATATAAGTCAATCAGAAAAACTCTTTCAAATATTTTATAAAATACCTCGAAAAGAATTATCTACATCAATGTTTCTCAACCATTTTTTTTTCTTTTTAACCTATGGACCCCGTTGATTCATATTTTACATAGTTGGACCCTCCTAGCCATTCGATGTTTAAAAAGTCATATATCTTTACAACTGAATATCATTAAGAATTATATTTTTAAAAATTGTTAAAATATTTTACATGCTATAAAAGTATAACCAATTTATTGAAGATGAATTTTAACAACAAAACCTTATATGGATCCCCAAGGGTCAAGTGGACCCCCTCCCCCAAGGGCCATTAGGACTCTTATGGGCCACATGGACCCTGGTTGAGAAGCACTGATTTACATTAACTTAGACAAAAGTAGCAAAAAATTGAATAAAAGCATTAAGATCGTTAAGTCATGATATGTTAATTTTATTAATGACATGTAAATTAAAGCTGTTATTTGTTTTTTCTTTATATTATTTTTATTATTACGACTAGATGGTTATTGGCTGCTAGGGTTATTAATCTAATTACTATCACCTATTAGTTTAATATTGTTAAACATATATACTTTAAAAGCTTTAATTATTTTAATCTGTTGGCTGTTTTTGGTGATTAAATTTTTGTTTTTGCTTTTTGTTGAATTATTTGTTAAAATTTTTAAAAGATTTCAAAAGAGAAATGGTTTTTTTTTGTTTTGTTTTTTACCCTGAAAGTTCAATCGATCTTTTACATTCCTGTTTATACAACACGGTTAATAATAAATACAATGAAACGAAAGAAACAGCAATTAATAATAATAACAACAATAATAATAATCATAACAATGGTTTCAAATTTTGGCACAAGGCCAGCAATTTCAGAGGTGGGGTTAAGTCGATTACATCGACCCCAGTGTTTCACTGGTACTTATTTTATTGACCCCCGAAGGGATGAAAGGCAAAGTCAACCATGGTGGAATTTGAACTCAGAATGTCAAGACAGACGAAATGCCGCTAAGCACTTTGTTTGGCATGCTAACGATTCTGCGAGCTTGCCACCTCAGTAGTAATTATAATAATAACGAAAAATGATTATGATGAGTATTTTGTTTGCCACAAGGGCAGGAGTTGAAGAAACACAACATGAAACAGGTTACGAAGAGTGTCGGGGGGTTGTTTATGGTGAAAAGAAATGAGAAAAATGAAAGTTTAAGTGATGGCCTACACACAGCATACAAAACTTTACAATCTCCCTAGAACTGCCTGAACATAATAATAATAATAATAATAATAATAAAACTATATCAAAGGTGCTGTAGGATCATGACCACTGAGCCATGAAGGAAACACATCATCATCAGATAGTCATCCAGGGGGACACAGCTCAGTAGGAGCCACATTCCTCCTAACAATATCAATGAAAGGAGTCCAAACTCAGCCTGGTACTGGCAGTTTGACAATTGTAAGATTGTAAGGACACAACCACCAAAGGACTTTTGTGCTCATGCAGTGTTACCTAAAACTAACCAACTTGGCAGAGTCCACCTGTCTCTTTCTCTCTCTCTCTCTCTCTCTCTCTCTCTCTCTCTCTCTCTCTCTCTCTCTCTCTCTCTCTCTCTCTCTCTCTCTCTCTCTCTCTCTCACTCTTTCAAGTCAATGATCACAGGTGATGCTGCAAACTAATATATCTTACATCAACATAACAGTGCTAATTACAGTGAGTTGTCTCTCTACCCTTGCAGTACCTATCTACCCATTTACAACTAGACAGACTGGGCCATCAGAGAATTGAAATGATTCGGTCAAAGAACCCAGTGCAGTGCTGGTGACAAGATACAAACCATTGATGCCACACTTGAATGTCTGTTATCCTGTCAATGTCAAGTGAAAAAAAAAAGAGCAAAAAATAAAATTAATTCTTAATTTGTAAATTAATAATCTTACACAGACAACGGGAATCTTGTTAAAAATATATATAATAAAATATGAACACACAAAGGTGTTGTTCCATATGAACTGTGTGTGCTTTCAGTTCCATTTGTATTAATTGGTTAAAGAGATCAAAACAGTGAGAGAGAAAAACCCTGCCCAGGGATAGGACACTAGTCTACTACAAGTAATTCTTTCTCTCCAGGAAATTAGCCTTGTTACCATGACATTGACTGAAGCAATACTAAATAGACTTGTTGTTCTTGAACCTCCGTACCCAAAACAAGATTCCTCTTCTCCTCATCCTCAGGACAAGCAAACTAATTGTACTTTGTCAAGTTTTTACACAATTTCCATGTATGTTGAGGTTGTTGCAGTAATTTATTATTATTATTATTACTTTGGTTTGGCTCAGGTTTGGTCTTATTCCTGGTAGAAATTATGTGAACAATGGGTAACTACTTGTAACTTTAGGTATCCACAAGTTTTCAGTAGTCTTTCAAGTTTTCAAGTCCTTAGAACCCTTCTGATAATCCTTGCTCTCCCTAAGAGACAAACTTTCTGCAGACGCTCTACCGGGCATTATCCAACAGCACATACCTCCATCAGTAAGCTAAATTTGAAAGCACAATAACTTATCATTCAGCCATTTCTGTCTTCTTCCCTTTTTTTCTAGTTTTGTGGTTTTTTTTTGTTGTTATTTTTGCACAACTCCCTCACCACCCTTCATATTTACAAAGATCAGATTTACTTAACCCTAACCCTAACCATACATCGGTAGGGAATGGCAAGAAAGGATGGGTCCATCTAAAGTGAGACATTTAACTCTTTAGCATTTAGACTGGTCATATCCAGTACAAATATTCAACCAGTTCAATCTGGACAGATCCAGTCTCTCACACATACCTTGCAATGTCATTCTAAAAAAAATAAGCAATCTCATCCTCAAAATCTTGAAGCTGTGAAATAATACATGAGGATTCAAAAACAGTGTGAATAAATAAGCATTTCATTTGACAAAGTATTCTGAATGCCAAAGGGTTAAGGAGCACTGCGTTTGGGTCTGCTGTATAAGCCTGCCTGTTATAAGCTTATAGGCTTGGGGAACCTGGCAGAGGGGCATTGCAAACACAAGGGCTGCCCTTTGTGGAACACATTCAAATTGCATCACTGCCACACATTAAGATAGAATATTCTTTGGTTTGTTACATCATCTTATTTCTTTTAGGGAGAAGATGGAATGATTGTAATCTTGGAATGAAAAGGGACGAATGAAAATGAAAGAAATGATAAAAAGAGGGACAAGGAGAGAATGACATGAAATTTCCTGAAAAAGAAAAAAAGTAATAATCAAAAGAGAGACATGTCAAACTCTTTTCTTTTTTTTCTTTCTTTTTTTTTTCTATACAAGAGAAGAAGAAAATATAATAAACAAATTGTTGACTGTAGACAAAAAAACAAGACAAAAAATATATTTCAAGAGGGACAAAAAATCAAAACAAACTGCAAATCAATTTTTGGATGCAAAACTACAATAGATAACAATACATATAAACCAAGCCACATTATATATATATATATATATATATATATATATATATAATATATATATGACAAACATATGTATGCATATGACATCATGCACCAAAACAACTTGCAACTAATACAGCAAAAGAGAATGGAAACACAATTCTTTATTTAGTATATGCATGTGATGTTCTGTTTGTATGTATATAAACAATATTGAACATGCATAAAACAAGGTATGCACTGTGCCAGTTCGGGGGAAGAAGGCTAAGATTCATAGGCATAAGAGAATATATTCTCATCAGTTCACCTGGTGTAAAAAACACCTGGGAGACATAGGCAAGCGAAATGACTAGCATCAGATCCTGTTACAGAAGTAATATCAAAAAGTCACAAAAATGACAAAACATTAATGACAACTGCTCCTGTAATGGAACTTGATGCGAGTTATCTTCCTTGTCTATGACTCCCAGGTGTTTTTAAACCAGGTGAATTGATGAAAATATATTCTATTACGCCTATAAGAGCAGCCTACCCATGGACTAGCAAAACACATACCTTATGTATGTATCTGTAATATTGTTTATATCCCTCAGGTGAATTCTCATTCATATTTCAAAATATATGTATATGTGTATATATATATATATATATATATATATATATATAT
>NC_068994.1:54436311-54437414 GCF_001194135.2 Octopus bimaculoides | reverse complement strand
TTAAACCTGTGACATATCTTTGTTTCCTCCCAGAAGCTTGCAAAAATATAAAGTGAGGTGAGACATGTTGCTTTTTATTCTTAATATTATCAATATCATTTTAGATCTGTCTCTATTTCATTTCATACCTGCATCTATACCAGTACCAGTAAAAAGAGTGAGAGTCACTAGGTGAGATAATTGAGAAAAAATAAAGAGAGAGAGAGAAAGCAAAGAAAACAAAGAAAAAAGAGTGAAATTTAATTCCTTACACACACACACACACACACACACACACACACTTTATTTGTGGGTTAACAGGGCTACAGATAGTTTCATGTAAAAAGAAATCTCTTAACAATTTTCAAGCCTTCCATATGAGAACATTTGTACTTGTCTCTGTTTTGGATATCCTTTTATACTTTACCATTAGTTTCAGCCATGATGCAGAGGCACTGCTTTTCAAAGGCCTTTGTTGATCTTACTGATACTTATTTTATTTTATCAATCTCTACTTATCGACTGGCTAAGTCACCTTCTGATGTAAAGGGACACAATACAACACATCATTTTTCATCAGTTAACATTCTCACACTGATACCCACTGCATACACACACAATATACAAACACACACATAAAGCCACCTACATCTTATGAAAGAATATAAGGAAAGATTATGGATGAAAAATTTTACAAATAAACTTATGTCTTCTTAGAAAAAGTGAGATATAAAAATAGACTCAAATGTTCAGATTTAGGAAAATGCTGGTGCAATGGTGACACTGAGAAGAATTGAAAATATAAAGCATAAAAAAAATTTGTAATTTTTCAAAACATGCATCAAAATTTGAAATTAAGCTTAAATCATTAGATGTAATTGCTTTGTTCCCTCATGAGACGAGAAATTAATTGCAATAGAGACTCTTTCGCAAACACACACACGCTCACATGTATACATAGATGCATGCATGCAGGAAAACAAACATACACACATATATAAACTAAATGTTTATGATTGTGTATGTGTTTTTGTCTATATTCAATACCTTATACATCCATGTGTGTGCGTGCATGCACGCATTTATGTATGTATGCATATATATATATATATATATATATATAT
>NC_068994.1:54428658-54436301 GCF_001194135.2 Octopus bimaculoides | reverse complement strand
TATATATATATATATATATATATATATATATATACACACCAATATACACATTCATATGTACATATATACATATATTTAGACACAAGTACACAAACACACACACATATTAATGTGTATATTATCACATATATATATATATATATATGTATATATATATATATGTAAGTACCTGAATAAATTCATATATATATACATAGAGAGAGATATAGATGTGTATATGCACACACACACACACACACACCTATATAGCGAGTAAAAACAGGATTAAAGGAGAAGTTGGCCTTGGGTGGATTTTGAACTCAGAGCATAATGTGTTGTAACTGAATGCTGTAAAACATTTGGTCCAGCACTCTACCAACTGACCCAATGTACCTTTTTAATCAAGCCAACACCCTTTTATTAATGATCCAGATAGATAGATCGACAGATAGAGGTTACAAGAGAGAGAAAGAGAGAGAAACAGGGGATGGGGCTGAACTTAATTGCTAACATTGCAACATATTTGCAATAATATGTTTTAGTATATAGCATCAGCTAAGATTTAGGATAATGCAGTTAAAGAAAAGCATGTATATATATCTTATGTATATCTGTGTTTACATGTATACACATGACATTTATATCATACATAAATTATATATATGTGTGTGTATACATATGTGCATGTGTGTATGTATGTATGATGTGTGCGTGTGTGTGTGTGCGCATGTATGCATGTCAGGCCACTGGTAAAATGTAACCCAGTAAACTTGACACGTGGTTGGGTTGTCAGTGACGACACCAGCAACCCTACAAGGCGTTGCTCGTTAAGGTGGGTGATCTTTGTAGGACATCCTGCAGGATGAGGAAGAAAACCTGCCAAAAGATGGATGAACTCAGGAGAGTCAAGGGCTGTCCAACAGCTGGAAACGGGAGACTCCAAGTCTATCTCTCTAAGAGAAGGAAATTCCAAAATAACACCCAACACATAGCGAAGCCGGAGATCTTACTCTCGCTTCTTTCAGAAATGGACTACTTGTCTTTGTAAGTGATGGTGTGCAAGCTGATATTGTCTTTAAACTTCAGTACAGGCATTGCTGACAACAATTGTCTTTAATTTTTAGGATAAGACAATTTGTTAGTTGTGGTCATACTCGTCTACAAATTGACAGACACCATGTATGGACGTATTTCTTTGTTTTTACATTTGGTTATACATAAAAAGAATTTGACATTAAACTGAAGGGTATCTCAATACGTTTTGGTAGAGTGAATAGTTATTAATATTCAAAAGATGATTTCAAAGTTTCAGCTAGCTTGCCTTCATCACATATCTGTTAAAACTAGATTAGCCACTGGATCTTATCAAGAACAACCAATGAGATTTGTTTGGATTGTTTCATAGAAGAAGAGAAAAACAGAAGAAATAAAAGGAAAAAGAAGAAAAAGATTAAAATTCAAAACACTGGAATTGGATCAGAAATATAAAAAAAATAATAAATGATAATACTGAAAGAAAATCAAAAATAAAAATTGCAAAATAAATATAAAAACATTGCTTTGTTTTGGTGTGTTTTGTCTTTGTATTGTTTTGTCATTTTTCATCATAGTTATTCGTGTAAATCCAAGCTTAACATGATTATCTTAAATTTTTGCACAAGACCAGCAACATTGATGGGAAGCATCAAGTTGATTACATTGGCACAGTTGGTGGTGGTCATCGTTTGTTGATTATG
This sequence comes from Octopus bimaculoides, assembly GCF_001194135.2. Lineage (NCBI taxonomy): Eukaryota > Metazoa > Mollusca > Cephalopoda > Octopoda > Octopodidae > Octopus > Octopus bimaculoides. The sequence goes on along the minus strand of NC_068994.1, from coordinate 54,434,586 downwards.
TTGGGTCACCAGATGCCATAGGTTTTTGTCTGTTGCTGGCTGGTGAATGAAAATGTATTTCTAGGTCTGTATGTAGAAGTAACATTTAACAGGTTTATGTACTGATCATTGTGTTTTCTGTGTTGTTAATGGAACAAAAACTAATAGCAACAATTACACACTGGGAGAGACATACTGCTGGGATTATGGCAATTTAATTGGTATATAGCAATCTATGGCTGGTCCATCACAACTGGACAATAATTGTGCTATATTGATGGTGGCAAAATCTATTTACCATCAGCTGGTTGTGAATGAGAATGCAGACGTTAAGCGGCTGTCTTGATATCCTGGGATTACAGCCAAAACCCACCTTTATATAGGGCACAGTCAGAAAGTTCTAGGAAGTTCAATCATGAAATGTTTTTACACAGAGTAGTCACATATTTGGCCAATCATGTAAAACCACTGCTGCTTCGTTGTAATGTCTATCAGTTTTGAATCAGCGACAACATCAGCCCAAAAACTTGACTCATAATTTATTTTATCAACCCTGAAAGGATGAAATATAAAGTTGACCGAGGGCAGTATTTGAACTCAAAGGGCAATGAGAAAATACCATCAGGCATTTTGTCCACAGCTCTGACGATTCTGCCAGCTTACCACTTTCCTGTAGCCTAAAATAATAAATTAAATAAAAGGCATACAACCATAATGTTGAGGATTACATCCAACTCTTCGAATGAGTGGTGTGAAAGATTTTCAAGACATTGGACTTTCGGCCATACTGGAGTAGAGCCTTCAAGAAGCTCTATTATTTATCTAACCCAGTGTTTCTCAACCATTTTTTTTTTACCTATGGACGTCTTTGATTCCTATTTCACTCAGATGGACACTCCTAGCTATTTGATGTTCAAAATATTATTAAAAATTGCCCAAAAGAAATTGTTAAAATATTTTGTGCATTGTAGAAGTATGACCAATTTATTGCACATAAATTTTAACAAAATCTTATAGGGACCCCGGTTGAGAACTACTGATGTAACATACACACACACCAACTCGACATCATTTTGTTTAATAAGCTAATAAAAGTTACTTCCCTTGGATACAATCCCGAGTAGAGTTACCTCCCTTAAATGTGTGTGTGTGTATACTGTAGTATGGTATTGTGAATTTAAAACAAAAATGTAAAGAAATTATTAAATATTTAAAACCTATCATGACCTTTGGCCCAGCATCATCATCATCATCATCATTTAACGTCCATGTTCTGTGCTGGACATTAAATGATGATGATGGTAGGCCACAAGTCATGATAGGTTTTCAGTATTTAATAACTCCTATATATGTGTATATATATATATATATATATATATACTGTTATACTATCCATAATACTTATTATAAGATACAGTGGAATCATGTCAGTGACCAGGTCACAGCTGGTGTAATGGAAATTTTGATACCAAATGAAAAATATTTAAGTGAAGTTAACAGTTCTTGTGTGTTTCTGAATGGTTAATAGGTGTCTTCCATGCTGCAATCATTTTAGTTTCAATAAACAGTCTCCGATCAAATCACTTGTCTGGCGAGTACACCTCTGGAGTACATATTCCATGTTTGTTATGTATATATTATACAAATCTAAAGATGTTTGAAATGGAAAAAAGGAGAAGAAAAAAAAAGAGGAAAACAAGAACAATATGTTGTGAAAGTGAAGGAAGTCAGTTTCTTTCCTTCTTTCTTTCTTTCTCACCAACGAAGCAAAAATAAATACAAAACTTGGTGCAAGAAGCTGAAACATAAATTTAAATGAGCGTGTGTGTGTGTGTGTGTGTGTGTGTGTGTGTGTGTGTACATGTATGTGTGCCAATGTGTGCGTGTGTCCATGAACAAGTATGTGCATATATGTATGTAATAAAGATACATACATATTTATATATATATGCATATACATATATAGATTCCTATATGTATACACAAGACACATATACATATATCTTAAATAACTGAAATGAAGAGGAGAAAAAAAATTAAACACAAATACACTTGAGAGTGCAAGAGAGGAAGAGAGAGAGTCTCTGAATCTGTAAGAAAGAGACAGAGAGAGAGTCTCTGAATCTGTAAGAAAGAGACAGAGAGAGAGTCTCTGAATCTGTAAGAAAGAGACAGAGAGAGAGTCTCTAAATCTGTAAGAAAGAGACAGAGAGAGAGTCTCTGAATCTGTAAGAAAGAGACAGAGAGAGAGTCTCTGAATCTGTTAGAAAGAGACAGAGAGAGAGTCTCTGAATCTGTAAGAAAGAGACAGAGAGAGAGAGAGAGACAGAGAGAGAGAGAGAGACAGAGAGAGAGAGAGACAGAGCGTGTGCATATTAATCTATATACAGATACATACAAATATATATGTATGGTGTATATATGAATTACACAAGAGAAGCAGCTCCAGAATAAAATCTTTATGTATATGACATACTTAATGTATGTGCACCATTGACAAACCAGAATCTGCAATCTTTCATCCAGCAAAAAAAATCCTTTTATAATCATATTTTTCAAAAAACACCGACACACCAAACACAAAGGATTTTTTTTTCTTCCCCGGATGAAAATGCTGCTTCTGGCTTATCAACTATACACATAAGTATATCGTATAAAGACATATATATATATGTATAAATACATATATGTAAGGTGTGTGTAGGTGTGTTTGTGTTTATCACAGAATTGGTTTAAGAGTCTACGAAGAGCTACTAAAGGACAACTACGAGGACTACTTATGATGAGTGAAATTAATTGACTACAAATCGTGAAGGAAGTAGTAGTGGGCGTGGTAGTAGCAGTAGTACTAGTAGAAGTAGTAGAAGTGGTAGTAATAGTAGTAGGAGGAAAAAAATACTAGTCGCAGTAGTAGAGGTAGTAATAGTAGTTGTTGTAGTAGGAAGAAAAAAAGTAGTGGTGTATTGGTGCTAATTAAGTAGCAGTAGTACTAAAAATACTAACTGGAGGAAGAGAAAAAAGAAGAAGAAGAAGAAAAAGTCTAACTAGCAACTAAGACTAAAGGAAAAAAAAATCATCAAAAATTAAGACTTTGTTAGCGAGTAAGGTTACCAGCGATTAAGTGATAAAAAAAAAATACTAATTAAATAATAAATAATGAATGTATGTAATAAATAAAATATCACTTATGATATAAAATTGATAAAAGTCGTAATAAAAGAAAATGATAAAGGTGATAGAGATAATTAAAAAAAATAGGTATAATAATAATAATAATATTAATGATGATATTAATAATAATAATAATAATAATAATAATAATAATAAATATTTTGTATATATATATATATAAAAAGGCTGATGATTAAAAGTAAGTCAACTGGTGCGTTATTACGTTTACGTTACCTCTGGGTGGCTCTAAACGGCAGCAAGTTTTGAAAATATGAAAAGAGAAAGGACCAACATTGTTAACAGAGAGAAAAGAACACTGGAAAAGAATTTTGGAATTGGAATTTTTTTTTATTTATTTATTTATTGATTTATTGATTTAGGCTTTTGTTTATGATGTTTATTTTAATGTTTTCTATTTTTATTTTATTTTATTTCTGAATTTATATTTGATTTGATTTTTAATTTATTTTAGTTTTTAATTTTGTTTAAATTGTGGCAGCGGGGCAAGTGGAGTTGATTCAAAATATAGAAAGAGGACAACAACAGTAATTATGAAAAAAAATGATATTAATAATAATAATAATAATAATAATAATAATAATAATAAAAAGAATGATTTCTTCACTAAACACAAGGGTTCACAATAGGATTGAGGACAATACAGGATGACAAGGAATAATAATAATAATAATAATAATAATAATAATAATAATAATAATAATAATCCTTTCTACTATAGGCACAAGGCCTGGAATTTTGGGGGGGAGGGAGGCAGTCGATTAGATCAACCCCAGTATGCAACTGGTACTTAATTTATCGACCTCGAAAGGATGAAAGGCAAAGTCGACCTTGGCGGAATTTGAACTCAGAACATGGTGACAGGCGAAATACCGCTAAGCATTTCGCCCAGAGTGCTAACGATTCTGCCAGCTCTCCGCCTTAATAATAAAAAAAAACAACAACAATAACAACAACAACAATAATGGTAATAATAATAATAATAGCTGAAAAAGAAATCCTGAAAAAATTTAAAAAGGAAAAGAGACTAATTAGTCCGTGTGTGTATGTATGTATATGTATATATATATATATATATATATATATAATATAATATAATATAATATAATATAATATAATATAATATAAAGACTTAACCACTGTATATTTCATTTGCTGGTTGAGACACTCAACAGTATTCCCTTGCAATGTACTATTTTATTCACAACCTGGCACAAGATTTCGGTTCTAAGTGTGTGTGTGGGGGGTCTGTAGTAAAAATGATATTTTTGTTCCTTCTCCAAACTTAGAATATAAAGAGCTTTGACTAAGCACTGCAAAGCATTTTGTCCAATGCTTTTATGATTCTGCTAGATTTCTTAACAGGGGCACAGACAAAGCCAGAAATCTTAAAGGGGACAGTTGATCATTAAAATGTTTCTGTGATGCTACAATTTTTATATAGATTTCTAAAACTGGCACACAGCCATGTTTTGGCAAAAAAGGGAGCCAACCATATTTTGGAAAAATGAAACTAATCACATATTTTGACAAAAACGAGCAAGCCACATATTTAGATAAAAAGGGGCTAACTCCATGTTTTGACAAAAAGTGGTTAACCATATATTTTGACAATAAAGGGGCTAACCATTTAACTTGGTGAAAAAGGTCTAACCACATAATTTGGTAAAAAGGGGCTAACCATGTTTTGGTAAAAAGGGGTTAACCACATATTTTGATAAAAAGGGGATTAACCATATATTTTGACAATAAAGGGGCTAACCATTTAACTTGGTGAAAAGGGTCTAACCACATAATTTGGTAAAAAGGGGCTAACCCTGTTTTGACAAAAAGGGGCTAACCATGTTTTGATAAAAAGGGGTTAACCATATATTTTGACAAAGATGGGGCTAACCATTTAACTTGGTGAAAAAGGTCTAACCACATAATTTGGTAAAAAGGGGCTAACCATGTTTTGGCAAAAAGGGACTAACCACATATTATAAGTTACAGTCACTTATATAATGTAAGACCAGTGCCAGTTTTAGGTTCATTTTATTGATGAAAGGCAAAGTCGACCCGAGCGGGATTTGAGCTCAGAACACAAACAAACGAAGGTAACTAAATACATCAAAGGCATTTTGTGCCAGTTGCTCTACCAATTTTGCCAATCCACTACCTGTAATCATTAGCATAATAATAATAGTAATGATAATAATAGTAATAATAACAACAAAAAGAAAATAATCATTAATGTAGAACATTTTGTAGAAAAATATTGGTTTCAAATTTTGCCACAAGGGCAGCAATTTTAGGGGTGGGAGTAAGTCGATTACATCGACCCCAGTATTCAACTGGTACTTATTTTATCAATCTCGAAAGGACGAAAGGCAAAGTTGACCACAATGGAATTTGAACTCAGAATGTAAAGATAGATGAAATTGCCGCTAAGCATTTTGCCCAGCGTGCTAATGATTCAGCCAGCTCGGCGCCTTAAATTTGAAGAAAAAAAAAATACTGAATGAAAGAATGGAAAGTTCAAATGAGGTTCAGATTTAATGAAGATGTTTCGACATTAGATGCCGTGTTTTAGCACCCGATTAGTTTTTCCTGACCAAATGATGACCACTGAGCGACATGAAAAGATTATACAAATACAAACACACATATACATATACATATACATATACATATATATATATATATATATATATAAATATATATATACATATATATATATATATATACACACATATGTATATATATATACACATATGTATG
>NC_068994.1:54426626-54428039 GCF_001194135.2 Octopus bimaculoides | reverse complement strand
ATATATATATATATATATATATATATATATATATATATATATATATATATATACATATATATATATATATATACACACATATGTATATATATATACACATATGTATGTATGTATACACACATGAAGATATATTTTTGTTTGTTTTTACATGCGACAATAGGATGTACATATATTTTTTTTTTCCACATTTATACATAGATATATATAATATATATGTATATATATATATATAATATACAATAGCAAGAAGCAACTTGGACTTCATTTCCATCTTTCTATGCCTGCCATCGAAGTGTAGAAAATTTCAAAAGATCTCAACTTTGAGTTTGAAGTTTGTATATTGTGATGATAATACCTAAATTTGAGTGAAATAATATTAATTTTCTAAATCTACTTAAATTGCTTACTTCTCTAAAATATAATCATACAAATGCATGTAGATATAAGTGTGTACGTGTGTTTTTGTGTTTGTGTGCGTATGTGTGCATGTGTGTAAATTATAATCTAAGTAATATATAGTCTAAGTAAATTAAGTGGACCTTAAAACTAACACTAGACTGCAGAATTCTGGTTTCACATAAGAAATATATTTAAAAAACAAATATTTTTTTAAAATAGCAGAATGAAATGAGGGGCAAATTGGTAAAGAATATTGAATCAAGATTCTCATTCCTCTTTGAAACTGACTCTTTTGTTGGGTGTTTTCAACAAAAGTATGTGTATCTATCTATCTATCTATCTATCTATCTATCTATCTATCTATCTATCTATCTATCAATCAATCTATCTATCTATCTGTCTATTTCTGTCTATCTATCTATATTCCAATAACTGTTTATGTATTTTATTTAGTTTTGTTTTTTCATGATGAGGCTGAGAGTAGTAGCAGCAGTAGCAGCAGCAGCAGGAATCTAAACAGATTAAAAAGTTAAAGCCAAGTTTTGTTCATCTTTTCTTAACCATTTTCACACCAACTCCCTGAACTTACTCCTGGTTCTATCATCTCTAAACTGCCTATTTTAACCTGTTATATCTAAAAATTTAAACTTCTGTCAATTTTTACACAAAGAACACTTTTAAGTTAAGATGTAATTATCAGCTTAATAACAAAAATAGTGTTATTATTACTATTATTAATCAGGTTGCTGCCGTGAATCGAACTCGGAACCTTGGGGTTAATAGCCCGCGCTCTTAACCATTACGCCATATGCCCATGGGCATAAGAGCGCGGGCTACTAACCCCAAGGTTCCGAGTTCGATTCACGGCAGCGACCTGATTAATGATAGTAATAATAATAATAATAATAATATAATAATAATAATATAATAATAATAAAAATAGTGTTATTTTAATAAATCCTTGCAAATTTTAGATGATTTAATAATATAAACTTCCAATAATCTTGGCAAAAT
>NC_068994.1:54423700-54426457 GCF_001194135.2 Octopus bimaculoides | reverse complement strand
AAAAAAAAAAAAAAAAAATGAATTAATGCAATTTTCATCATCACCATGCAAAAGTACATTTCTTGAAAATAATCTGGTGAAATTGTGAAACACTTCAAGTGGTTGCAAGAAATTTAACAACTTGCAAATTCTTTATTTGAATCGTACTGCATAAAATAATATCTGCAGTGTATAGTCTGAGTTTAATATAAACACTTCTTTCACTAGAAAGCCTTGCTCTTATACCACCTATGTATAAACCTGTTCATACATGGAGGCCTCAGGCACGTCACTTGGATCACTGATACCCAGATTATAAATCTGATTATACACATACTATCAGTGACATTGCCAAATAGGCGCTAGTTCTAGGCTTAGACTAGTTGTTTTGTGTATATATTAGAAGCTCTGTTTCTTTTCTCTCCACTGAAGATCGTTAATGTAACATATGAAACCGTAGATGGAACTATTATTATTTGAAGCCTAAGATGACCATTTTTTTGCATATCTAAATTGATTTACTATTAATACATTCTGCTCCTTTATTGCACTGAACACTTAATTCAGAACATATATGTTCTATTTATATATATAACTGTGTTTTCTGTGTGAGTGTGTGTGCACGTGTGCATGTGTGCATACACACACATTCATAGCAATGAATAGTAAATAGTCTAGTATATATATGTGTGTATATATATATATATATATATATATGTATATACATACATAACATTTATATATGCATATATGTATATATTTATATGTGTGTCTGTGTTAGATGTACGTGCATGTGTGTGCATGCATTTTTTGCACGTTCGTTTAACTTATAAAAGCATGGAAAATTTCATGCCATAATGATAATGATTATAATGATGATAATGATAATGATGTTGATGGATTTCATCCATGCAATATTATGTTAAAAGAAAATAGTACTAAAATAATAATAATAATAATAATAATAATAATAATAATAATAATAATAATAATAATAATAATAATAATGTTGATAACAAAATAATATAAATAAATATAAATGTTGAAAAATGTATTGGTTTAACAAGAAACATCTATTTCCTAATCCTTAAGATTAAAGAACCTATTTCTTAATCCTTAAGATTAAAGAGCAAGATTACAGATTTTTTCATTTCTACTTTCAAGATGTTTCTGTAGAAACCTATCACTGCAAGTCCTCTAGAGTATCAGAATCAATCTAATGAGTTCTATACTGCCATTAAAACTGCCTACAGGGGAATTTTTGGCCGTGCTGCCTTGCTAGCTGATAACAAATATTTCATACCCGCTATTAGGAAAAATATACATCAACATAGGGGATAGTCTTCCAATGATACAAAATTATTTATTTAATTTATTCATTCATTGTTCTTCCATGACTCACTGGTTGTCATCCTTTCCAAGATACATTCATAGAAAGACATAGAAGAACATAATGGTCCAAGCTGATAAACAAAAGTGTTGTTACAGCACTGAAAACGGTGTTTATAGTTAGCCATAACGGTATGCTGCTTTACAACAGTTACTGCTTAATTACAGCGAGATAAATTAAATGAACCTGAATTCATTAGTTGGTTCAATGTCTCATCTCAGCCCCATATGGATGGACCCAGCTCAGTGCCAGGGATTCTTTTACTCCTAAAGACTATTATCAATTCATCAATACAGCCATGAAGAAAATTATTCTTTCTTGCATGAGTTGCAAAATAAACTTAACTTTATGAACTCAACATTAATTTAATGTCTGAAATTAAAAGCAACGATGTGAATTTTGTCATTTTATTTTTAATTATTTTTTCTTCATAAAACTTGGATTTTTGTTAATAAAATGTAAATTCAAAGAGCAATCTTTTTGGTGGAGATATTCTCCAAAGTAAGCTTATTGTCACTTAAATCATAAAGAAATCATAATTTGACCAAATTGTTTTCATTATACGCTCTAATTAACTTTTGAATTTGGAGTGGTTGATAAAAGAAACCTACTAGCAAATTAATGTAGTATTTTCTATTCTGTAAAAATATATACAGGGATCTGAATTCGTGTATCTATTTATCATAATATATGCATATATATATATATATGAGGGTGCTGAAAAGTTCCTAGTCTTAAGGGTATTGCGAAAGGCCTGGTTGGAGGCCCAACCTTCTGAGTTCTTTTACAGAGCTTAGAAAACTAAAGGACTGCTGCAATAAGTGTGTGAATCTGAGAAGGGAATTTGCTGAATAAAATCATAATTAACTGATCCTCCTGTATTTTCTTTTACCCAAAGCCAGGAACTTTACAGTACCCCTTCATATGTATACTTACACACACACACATATATATATATATCTAAATACACACACACACACACACACACACAGATATACACACACAGATGTCTAGTGTATGTATATGTACATATGCATACATATAAATAACTTAATAAATATATACATATATACATGTATGCAGATAACTGGTGAGAGCTGGATATGCTCAGTAGAAAAGACACAAAGCACCCAAATGGATTTGAATTTAGACTCCAAAGTCTTCATCCAGGATTAGGTGTCTGTGTATATATATATATATATATATATATATATGGATGTGTGTGTGTGTGAGTGAGAAAGTATATCTATCTATCTATAATACCATATTATATTACAATTCCCTAATGCACCTTAATCTTTTTTAATCAATCTTGATATAATTAGGTTTGCGTATTTTTTTTTCCTTTCTATGTGAGTCTCATAACTGTCAAGGAAATGAAATGAGGG
>NC_068994.1:54421738-54422884 GCF_001194135.2 Octopus bimaculoides | reverse complement strand
TATACATATACACATACGAAAGAATCTATCAATAGAGACGCTACATTCTTTAACTGTGATAGTAATAGTAGTAATAGTAATAATAATAATAATGATATAATAATAATAATAATAATAATAATAATAATAATAATAATAATAACAGTTTGTAGTGCTAGTAATAGTAGTGAAAGTAGTAATAGTAATAATAGTAGTAGTAGTAGTAGTAGTAATAGTAGTAGTAGTAGTAGTAGTGGTAGTAGTAGTATCAATGGCAGCCAAGACTGTAGTCTGTGCCAGCAAGCAGAGGCAACAACAACAGAGAACTAAGAATGATGGACACCATTCCAGATGTAGGGGCATAAAAGCAGGCAGTCAGCATCCTTAGCCAATACCATGCAGTTTGTCGGCTAAGATTCTTACATTGCTTTTTTTCTCTGAAGACTTTGTCTACAACGAGGACAGAAATCAGTGTGAAGAAAAAAAAAAATTAAGTTGTCAATAACGATTCCGACATCATAACGATAATAATATTGATATTAATAATTAATAATTAATTATAATATTAATAATAATAATAATAATAATAATAATAATAATAATAATAATAATAATAAAAGTAATAATGTTAATGCCACAAAGGCATTAGATTGGGGGGACATTACAGGGAAATGAAACGTTACAAAAAACAAGTGTAGAGGAGTGTTGAAAATTAAATCGGATGAAATGAAAACCAATACCATAATAACAATAATAATAATAATAATAATAATAATAATAATAATTCTTTCTATTATTGGCACAAAGCCTGATATTTTTTCAGTGACAGAGCTAGTCGATTACATCGACCCCAGGGCTCAACTGGTACTTATTTATCAACCCCCAAAAGGACAAATGGCAAAACCAACAGCAGCAGAATTTGAACTCAGAACAGAAGGACAGGCAAAATGCCGCTAAGCACTTTGCCCGCTGTGCTAACGATTTGGCCAGTTCACCGTCTGAATAATAACAATAATAATCCTCCCTATTAGAAAGGCACAAGGTCTGAATTTTGGGGAGAGGAGACTAATCAATAAGATCGACCCCCCAGTACTCGAGTGGGACTTATTTTTGTTGACTCCAAAAGGATGAAAGGCAAAGTTGACCTCAGTGGAATTTGAACTCAGA
>NC_068994.1:54420165-54421728 GCF_001194135.2 Octopus bimaculoides | reverse complement strand
GAGAGAGAGAGAGAGAGAGAGAGAGAGAGAGAGAGAGAGAGAAGAAGGAAGGTAGCAAAGAGTAAAAATAATTAGGATAGGCTCTATCATTGTGATGGTGTTGTCACCCGGAGTGGCCTGTATTCTCTTCTCTGCTGTGGTTCAACATCAAAGAACACTCTCAATATACTGCAGAAAAAAACCTGTATGAGTGCAGCGAGTTTGTCAGTTAAGACCGTATATTTTACACCCATCTGTCATTGTCAAATAGAAAGGAGGTTACAAAAAAGGTGCATAAACAATAAACATAAATAAATGAATAAAAATAGACGTACATAATAATAATAATAATAATAATAATAATAATGATGAAACTTAAATCAAATATATCCTTATTTTTTTCTTTGTGAAAGAAATATTATCAAAATGTCCATCAAGAATTGTTCCTCTTTAAACAAACAAAAGAAACAAAATGATACTCAATAATGTTTAACCAAAGATTTATAACAATATTTTAATTTTCTAAAGTATATGATAAATGTAATACATAAGACACACTGGTGATGGTGCCCCATAAAACGCACCCAGGACACTCTGTAAAGTGGTTGGCATTAGAAAGGGCATCCAGTCATAGAAACCATGCCAAAACAGAGCTCACCAGCGTGCCTGCTCTTGTTGAACTGTTCCATCCATGCTAGCATGGAAAACGAACATTAAATGATGACAATTATGATTTGTCTATATACCTGTTATCGTGGTACTCTGTCACTTATGATGACAAGGGTTTCAGTTGATCCGATCAACGGAACACCCTGCTTGTGAAATTAACGTGCAAGTGGCTGAGCACTCCACAGACATGTGTACCCTTAATATAGTTCTCGGGGAGATTCAGCGTGACACAGAGTGTGACAAGGCTGGCCCCTTTGAAATACAGGTACGACAGAAACAGGAAGAAAGGGTGAGAGAAATTTGGAGCTTTGCAGAGCTTTAGGTGTTTTCGCTCAATAAACACTCACAACGCCCTGTCTGGGAATCGAAACTGCAATCCTACGACCGCGAGCCCGCTACCCTAAACACTGGGCCATTGTGGCTCTACATACTTATCATATATGTATATTGAATATCAAAATGGGAGTTGCAGAGATGATATGTAAATGACTGGGGACGGTGGGGGGGGGGGGAGAAGAGATAAAATTCCACGTGTTCACATATTTGCATTTTATTACATCATTATAGAGAAACATATTAAGTTTTATGGTCCCAGATTAATTAATTAGATTAGATTAGTTAATTGGAATAAGAGATATAATTGGAATTCAAAAACAAAAGGCTGAGTTGAACATATGCTTAATAAAAGATCCATGGTAAATTACATATATATTCTTTTATTCTTTTACTTGTTTCAGTTATTTGACTGCGGCCATGCTAGAGCACCGCCTTTAGTCGAGCAAATCGACCCCAGGACTTATTCTTTGTAAGCCTAGTACTTATTCTATCCGTTGTTAAACGATGATTGGAGAGACAAACAGAGACACACAAATACATACATATATATACATATATATATATACATATGTATATATA
>NC_068994.1:54417451-54418155 GCF_001194135.2 Octopus bimaculoides | reverse complement strand
ATGATGGAAATTTTAAGAATAACCGAAGAAGAACGACAAAGTCAAAAAGTATGTGGTCCAACCTCCCTTGCGAAAATAAAAGCCAACCATTTATCACTTACCGAACCAAATCGATGCAGCACCAGATAGCTCTCGGCAGTGGGGTTCATTCCAATATGTTGCAGTTTCCAGTTCATAGCCTGTTGTAAAACACACACAAAAGAAAACAAACAATTATGGCTTACATGTGGAAAATTCTACATCTGCATAGACATAATCATACATATATATATATATATATATATATATATATATATGCACACACTAATTTTGAACAGTGATAAGGAGTGCTCAGCACCACATTGGTGGATAAATATTCTTCATTTGTGGGTTAGCAAGTCTACTAATGGTTTCATGTGAAGAAATCTTTACAATTGTTCAAGCGACTTCCATGTGACATGCTTGAACACTTGTGAAAACCTCTACATGAAAGCATTGGTAGCCTTGTTAACCCATATAACCCACAAATAAATTATAAATAAACAGATAAATATATATGTATGTATATATGGACTGGCTCCTGTGCAGGTGGCACATAAAATACACCAATTCGAGCATGGCCATTGCCAGTACCGCCTGACTGGCCTTCGTGCCAGTGGCACGTAAAAGCACCCACTACACTCTCGGAGTGGTTGGCGTTAGGAAGGGCATCCAGCTGTAGAAAC
>NC_068994.1:54414002-54417441 GCF_001194135.2 Octopus bimaculoides | reverse complement strand
CGGAGTGGTTGGCGTTAGGAAGGGCATCCAGCTGTAGAAACTCTGCCAAATCAGATTGGAGCCTGGTGTAGCCACCTGGTCCACTAGTCCTCAGTCAAATTGTCCAACCCATGCTATCATGGAAACCAGACGTTAAACGATGATGATGAACTTAACCTGGAACCACATGATTAGAAAGCAAGCTTCTTACCACACAGCCACACCTGTGCATTGGGCATATGAGGCTTCTTTCAGTTTCCATTTACCAAATGTACTCACAAGGCTTCAGCTGACCTGAGGTTATAGCACAAAATACTTGCCCAAGGTGTCACATGGTGGGACTGAACCCAGAACCATGTGTTTGGGAAGTAAATATCTTACCACAGTCAGGTCTGTGCATTCTATGAAGAAATGTTTATCAAGAATGGTGAATCTGGGACGTTTTTCCGCTGCACTCTGTATATTCACTAATTTAACTATTATTTCTAGCAAGCTAGGCCACCACATAGAGTCTCTCCCTCATTAGAATTTCAATGTTAAAATGGTTAAACTAATAATATTATTTATCTATGGTCGAGAATTTTTCACAACACAAATTAAAAACATTTTTCTTTTTCTGCCAATCATCCAGAAATTGCCATTCGAAGCATCAGTGCTTAAAGTCATTCAGATAATCCCAAATCAAACACAAATAGTCCGATAATGATAACGATGACGACGTTGATGTTGACGATGACGATGATGATGATGATGATGATGATGATGATGATGATGATGATGATGATGATGACGATGATGATAAATGGATGATTGATGATCGATGATGATTTTTTAATAGGAGAGCTTCTGGTTACATCCAAAATTTCTGGTGAGCATTCTGTATGAATGGAGACTGTCTAACTAGAAAAAGATCCCCTGCCACTACACACACACACACACATAACTAGAGACATGCATACATAACTACAAATGCAAACATAACTACACATACACATAACTACACACACACACACACAACTAGAAGCATACATATATAACTACACACGCACACAATTGCACACAATCTCACAATCACACAAATACACTATCACAACCATACACTGACATATGCACATACACACACAAACACACGCAATACACAAAACACACACAAACACACACACACGTGCACACACACACACACACAAACGCACACACACACAATCATACATACATATTAGAGTGGTCTTATTTCCTTCAGTTTTGCCTGATTTGACAAAAGCGGGATTTCAGCCATTTTTACACCTCATGGTTGACTGGCCTCCACAAGGAGAGGTATCCAGCTGTAAAAACAATTTGCTACAAAACTCACTCTACCAACCCAAGATAGCTTCCAGAAATGGCAGGGACGATGGCGGGGGGGGGGTGAATGAAATGTTAAACAGCAAAAATTTCCTTCATTTTTTTTTCTTCTTTTATTTTCTATTCTTGGTTTTGATAATAATGATGATTCCTTCTCTCAATTGAATATTCCGGAAAATTTTTCATTTCAGCTTCTAGTTGTGTCTGTGTCACTCTCTCTCTCTTTCTTTTCCTCTCTGTCTTTCTCTCTCTCACCTTTAGCTACCTGGTTTTTTTCTCTCTATCTACCTCTACCTCTCTCTCTATTTATCTCTCCTATCTATACCTAGCTCTCTCTATCTGTCCTCTCTTTCTCTCTATCTCTCTACTTCTCTATCACCTTTGTCTACCTACTTTCTCTCTCCATCTATCTCTGCTTCTCTCTCTCACTACTTAACTCGCTCTATCTCTCTCTCCTTTTCTCTCTCTACCTAGTTTTTCTCTCTATCTGCCTCTCTCTCTCTCTACCTAGCTCTCTCTCTGTCTCTACCTAGCTCTCTTTCTCTCTACCTAACTCTCTCTCTCTCTCTACCTAGCTCTCTCTCTATTTCTCTCTACCTAACTCTCTCTCTCTCTCTCTCCCCTCTTATTAGGAAACTTACTCAAACAGTCAAGCATTCCTCCTCTGTCCTGGGTACATGTGTATCAGGTGGGGCAGAAAGGAAGGAGGGGGGGGTAAATGATTAGGTAAGAATTAGAGTGAGGTGTGACAAATGATGTGTGTGTATGTATGTATATAGATATGTGTGTGCATGTGTGTGCTAATGGAGGTGAAGCAAGAACAGCAGGGAAGAGAGGAGGGGGTGGGGGTGCTTTCTTGTTGGAACACATTTCAATTGAAAAGTAACAAACACATCAATGTTCAATTCTCCTGACCAGAGTCCAATCAATAACAGGCAGACCATTCAAAGTTGCAACACCATTTCCAGCCAAAAACATCCAGACACCATTGTTGGTGTTGTTGTTGTTGTTGTTATTATCCTGTCTTTTCTTTTACTTTTTATTTTTGATCATCATTCTTACTCTTTTATTCTTTTACTTGTTTCAGTCATTTGACTGTGGCCATACTGGAGCACTGCTTTTAGTCGAACAAGTCGACCTCAGGACTTATTCTTTGTAAGCCTAGTACTTATTCAATCAGTCTCTTTTACTGAACCGCTAATGTTTTGGGGGACGTAAACACACTAACATCCCTTGTCGAGTGACGGTAGAAGAGAAACACACACACACACATATATATATATATACATATATATGATGGGCTTCTTTCAGTTTCCATCTACCAAATCCACTCACAAGGCTTTGGTCAGCCCGAGGCTGTGGTAGAAGACACTTGTTCGAGGTGCCACACAGTGGAACTGAACCCGGGAAGCATGTGGTTGGGAAGCAAGCTTCTTACCACTCAACCATGCCAGCACCATCAGCGTTTGTTTTTGTTTTTGCTTTAGCTTCGACCACTCTTACCATTAGCTTTGTTGTTTTTGCTTCTATTATTCATGTTATTGAGTATTTCCCAGTATCAAATGTACAAACTGTCAGCCCCAACTCACCCCACACACACACACACACACACACACACACACACACAGACAAACTATAAAATTTCAAGCGTGTTGGTTCACGCCAACCGCTGTCATTTGATTAGCATTCTAGACAAGGCCAAGTCATCTTTTATTCATCAGACAGCCATATTATGCAGGATTTATGGACTTAGGAATGTGATAGGGTGTATATTTTTTATGGACTTCTAGTGGCCATAATGGACTTATGATGGCTATAATGGATTATGGTAGCCACAAAGTGAAAGATTTTTATGGACGTACAATTGTCACAACCAGTGAGATTTTACATTCACAAGATATGAATATGAATACGAAATAGTCTTATGATAGAGGCGGGGGTGCTGTGTGGTTGAGAAGTTTGTTTGTCATCCATGTGGTTTCAGGTTTCGTCCCAATGCATGGCACCTTGGGTAAATGTCTTCTACTATAGCCCTGAACCAACCAAAACCTAGACTGAAAAAGAAAGAAGCATATTGTATGTGTGTGTGTGTATAGAAATATGCATATGTATATATATA
>NC_068994.1:54409661-54413718 GCF_001194135.2 Octopus bimaculoides | reverse complement strand
CCTTGTCAGCTCCTGACAAACCATCCAACCATTGCTAGTATGGGAAACAGATGTTAAATGATAACGATGATGATGATGATATATATATATATATATATATGTGTGTGTGTGTGTGTGTGTATGTATATGTATATACACACACATATATGAGAGACATGTATACATGCATGCATGCACGCACACACACACACACACACACATGTATGTGTGTTTGTGTTTGTGTGAGTGAGTTCATATTTCCTGTTAACACTAGTATCTGCTCTCTAGTTGTAAATGATGGCTTTACTAATGATGTTGTTTGCTTGCAGAGCATCGTCGAAGCATGTCTGGGCTTCTTGACAAGTCTCAATATGTTTCAGGATCTTTGCAAACAAAATCAATCATCCGTAGCATGTCATTTGTTCCTAGTTCTCCCTGTGGGCATGTCCAGGCTGTTTGTTGTTCACTAGACTGGAAGGTTATTGCCCTGCTCAAAAAGAGGTCAAGGTCAGCAACTGGAAGGACGTCCGGTCACAGGAAACTCTGCCCAAACATACTCGTGTCTGACCCATGCCAGTATGGAAAGGTAGATGTTAAAACAAATGATGACAATGACAACGACGATCATGGTGACAGTGACAACGGCAACAATAATGGTGGTGATGACAACAACAACAATAATAATGATGACGATGATGACATTGATGAACATTAAGATAGTCATAAGATAGTCATAAGATAGTCATAAGATAGTCATAGGATGATAAGATGGTCTTAGAATGTGTGACACAAACACATCCAAATGACAAAGACATACAGACAGACACAGTCACACAAGGAAAAAAATTAAAACAAGTAAGAAAAAAAAACATAGTGAGTGGAGACACGAAGAAAAAGACAAATTGAAAAGAAAAAAAATGAATGAATTATAGAAATCTTTGAGACATACCTTGTCTTTGAAAGCTTCCATAAACCCGGCAGTGCTTCCGGTACAGTGGATCAAACAGAGAGCATGTACCCTTGAAGGTTGGTTAATCTGGAAAAAATAAAACAAAAGCATTTTTGCACCGTTGATTTGTTACGCAGTCGGATTGAACCCAGAAGCAGGTGGTTGGGAGATGCCAGCCAAATGCTGCCATTAGATTATTCTGCAGGAGAAAACTGCAACTTAGCCCTACTCCTTCACCTTAAGCCATGAGATAGATAACTGATCCTTGGTGAATTCTCTGAGAATCTCTCACCACTGTGATTGGTTTGGGGGCAGTTTTGTATAGGCGGGTTACCCTTCCGTTGTTTCACATCATTAGTATGCTGCAGCACAAGATCTCCCGTATCTAACGCTTGCTGGGGATAATATTAAGTTTGACGGTTTACTCAAGACCGTCAAATGCTAATGAATTGGACATATATGTCAATTTTATGGCTGAGTTAATAGTATTGTTGTATGGTGCATGTAAATGTGGATTATACCACTTTCATGATGGAAAGAAGGAAAGAAAAAAAGAAGGAAATTCAAAGTTAAGACCAAAAGAAAGAAAGAACAAAAGAAAGAAGGAAAGAAAGACAAAAAATGAAGGGAAAAGAAGGGAATCAAAAGAAGGAAAAATAGGGAGAACGAAGGAAAAAAGAAAGAAAGAAAGAAAGACACAGAATGAAGGGAAAAAGAAAGGAAAGACAAAGAATGAAGGGAAAAGAAGGAAATCAAAAAGAAGGAAAAACAGAAAGAATGAAGGGAAAAAAGAAAGAAAAAGAATGAAATTCCAGGAAGTCAAAAAAAAATACTTACAGCAAGTCTAGCGAGAATATTGGCTCCAGCGCCTTCTCCAATAGCAACAACTTGTTTGACGCTGCCAAAAATATGAGATAAGAAATATTTAAAAAATGGTAACAGATACAGGTAGGAACAGAGAGGTGTCTTCTCCTTGTGGAAGGAGAAAAGGCAAAGATGAAGGGATTACAGGTAACTGCTGCAAGGTACAATTTTCATGTGGGTATGCAACCAGCTTTACTACAGAAAGAGCCTTGATGGTGGTGGTGGTGGTGATGATAGTGGTGGTGGGGGAGTAAAGGTTGTTGATGGTGCTGGTGATGATGGTGGTTGATGTAGTGGTAATTGTTGTAGTGATGATAATAGTTGTGATGGTGGTGGTTTCAAATTTTTACCACAAGGGCAGCGTGGGGGAGATGGGGTTAAGTCAATTACATCAACCCCAGTGTTTGACTGGTACTTTATTTTATCAACCCCAAAAGGATGAAAGGCAAAGTCAACCTCAGTGGAATTTGAACTCAGAACGTAAAGACAGACAAAATACCACTAAGCATTTCGCCCGACGTGCTAATGGTTCTACCAGCTCACTGCCTTATGCCAGCTTAATAATGGCAAAGTTTTTTTTTACTAAATTCTTCATTATTTCCAAGATTAACTGAAACAAAGGCAGAGAATTTCAACAGAAATATGATAACGAGAAGGTTAAGCTTATTGCAAAGGGTATACTTACTCAAGTTGATCGAGGACACACACCAAATCTTCTCCAAGTGTCTGCATAGATGGGAATGTGTAGCTGAAAGTAAATATAAATGGATGAATACATGAGAACAAGATCGTTTGTTGTGGACTCAGTCAAACATTTTAACAACAGGAAATAACTACAGGTTTTATTTTATTTAAATAAACCAAGCAGTTGTCCACTAAGAGAAAATGAGAACTGAACAGAAGCCATTGCTACTCACTTTGAAGGAAGATCAGGAGCCCCATCTTCCTGGCCTGGAACATCAACATGAATAAAAACAGCACGCTTACGGATTTGTTCCATGCAAGGCTGGTCAACAAAATGTTTCCATGTAGTATCTAGAAATGAAATAACAATGATAATGATGATGATAATAATAATAATAATAATAATAATAATAATAATAATAATAATAATAATAATAATAATAATAATAATAACAATGCTAATAATAATAATAATAATAATAATAATAATAATAATAATAATAACAATGCTAATAATAATAATAATTGCCCGGGTGCAGTACCAGGCAGTGGCTCTCATGGCTTCTGATCTTAAATGATTGGAAATGTTAATATGTACATTGTTTTGTCTTGGTATAAAAGATGAGCTACAGCAAACACTGGGTGACAATATGTGCATCCCTAATCACAAGCAGAGGTAGTGAGAAACATCATAGCCATATGTGGAGTAGAAAAGTTTCTAAATCTTTATAATAATGTAAATTACAATGTTGTCATAAACTAGAAACCAGAAAAGCAAAAGGAAATTCCTGAAATGTTAGTCTTTTTTTTTAAATTTTTTTGTGTTTTTTTTTTCTTTTGCAGTCTTTTCTAAATGGAAAAGAAAAAACAAAAAAAAAATAAAAGAAACGAGTTGAACTTTGGAGGTTTCTGTCCTTACTCAACTGATAGCAGCAAGCGTCTAACGAGATAACCGTATCAAGTAGTTTAAGAGAAACACCTTCGGAATAAACTGAAGCCTCTCAACAGGTTCGTGTGTGAGAGACATTATTTTAAAACAACAGCAGCAGCAGCATCGATGATGATGATGTTGATGATGATGATGACAACAATGATTTCAATTAGATGCCATCAGGGCAACAAACGAGGGGAATTACACAAAAAATAACAATAATAATAATAATAATAATAATAACAGCAACAACAATAATTGTTTCTGCTATAGGAACAAGGCCTGAAACATTGTGGGAGGGGGCAAGTCGATTACATCAACCCCTTTGTTTCACTGGAACTTAATTTATCGACCCTGAAAGGATGAAAGGCAAAGTCGACCTCAGCCGAATTTGAACTCAGAACGTAAAGGCAGATGAAATACCGCTAAGCATTTCACCCGGCATGCTCACGATTCTGCCAGCTCACTGCCTTAATCTTAATAATAATAATAATAATAATAATGATGATGATGATAGTAGTAGTAGTAATAATAATAATAATAATTATGATGACAATGATTTTGGAAAAATACCAGTAATTTTGAGGTGAGAGATTTAGTTAATTACATCAACCTCGGTACTTCACTAGTACTTTAGTATATTGAGTAGA
>NC_068994.1:54407134-54409583 GCF_001194135.2 Octopus bimaculoides | reverse complement strand
ACAACAACAGCAGCAGCAGCAATGACAAGGCTGCCACAAAGCAAAAACAAAAATGAATGAAAAACTAAAACATAAAAGGATGTTATTGGTGTTGTCGGTAGCGGTGGTGTTATGTTGATGTGGTGGTTGTTGCTATTATCGTTGTTGTTGTTGTTGTTGCTGGAGGTGGTGACACTGATGTACTTGTGACTGTGATGGTAATATCCTTGCTGTCAGTGGTGGTGGTGGAGGTGTGCTTGATGGTGGTGGTGGTGGAGGTGGTGATTGGTGGTAGTGGTTGGTGGTGGTGGTGCTGGTAAAGTTGATGTGCTTCTTGTTGTTGCTGTTGTTGTTGATGACGACTGTTTTATTTGATAAAGAGGAAGTCCTATTTGTTAGTGCTTCCCTGTAATTTTCCAAAGAAAACATTTAAAACAAAAATTACAACAACAACAACAACAGCTGACAAGACAAGACTCTCATTAGGATATCATCATTCAAAGAACACTTCCTTGTTAAATAATCTTTATTTTCTTCCTTTCTTTTTTTCCCTTTCCTTATCTGTTATTTCTTCTTCATTAATGTGGGTGGGTGGGGATGGCATATGATGGTTATTATTGCTGTTGTACACTGTTTACATTTTGTTTTGCCTGCCCCTGCCTCCACAAATTTGATATTTGTATACATACATACATTCATACATACATACATACATACATACATATATATATATATCACAAACTTTCATACAAGAACATGGACTAAAATGTACTTAAGAAAATATGAAATTACAACAAATTCAATGTCATGATTAGTGAAAGCGAAACCGGTTGACAACCACAATACTCTCTCACTTATAGAATATATTAAAACTATGTAAACTGTGTGCACTTTCCTGCTTTTATTATACATTTATTATATATATGTTTTTGCTTTATACACACACACACACACACACACACACATATATATATATATATAATATATATTTGCCAACTAAATGTGGTAGTCCATAGAGGACGATGATACTGTTGTTTTTAGCCCCAGGAAGACATCTCTTCCAGCTGGCTAACGATACACTGTCAACGGGTAACTACTCAGAAACCCGGGTCTGTATGAATCACGTAAGGCTAGAGATGGGAGCGATGACCTCCCCTCACAAATACTAATTGGACACAGACAATGTGTCATTAGACAGTTGGAGGAAATGTCTTCCTGGGGCTAAAAACAACAGTAACATCATCCTCTATGGGACTGCCACATTTAGTTGGCAAATATATTTTACGATTCCATACTGGTTACTATTTACCTCTCAGAGAGATTTAATATAGCATATATATATATATATATATATATATATATATATATATATATATATATATATATATATATATATATATATATATATATAGCCTATATATATATATAGCCTATATATATATATGTATATATATTTATGCATATACAAGCAGAAAACAGTGAGAATCCAATACCACGTTGGGTGATATATAGTTTAGTTTATGGATTCAAACTACCTTTGGTTTCATGCATTACAATTCACAATTTTCAAGTGTTTCGCTTGAAACATTTGCATGAAACCTAGGGTAGTACTGGAGCATTTGTCTACATTTATGTCAATGCATTGACATATTAAAATGTATTCATTTCGTAATTCTAAGATATACACAGCAATTAAATTAGCTAGTTGCTGTTTAACCCCAGGCCAGCCCGAAAAGAGGTTCACTTGTAATTAAAGTTATTCCAACCATTACCGTTCCATTGTTTCTCTGCTTCCAAATAGCGTACTTGGGTGTAGATCATCTGAAGAATCCTTAAAACAGTAGGAAAGTAAGTAGGATAACAAGAAGATCATAGACATAAAAATAGTAGGGCTGGGTGCACTTGTGACACCCACTCAAATCTATCTGCTGCAGATGACCCTTTCATGAACACGGTGTTCTTTTGACAAACCATAAGGGGTTTGAACCTGTGAACTATGTGCCTGAAAATACATTCAGCTGAATCCACGAAGCCAAGACCTAATTAACCACTAAACTATCTCTTTAAAAGCAAGTTCAAATGAGACACAAAAACTCACACAAACACACACACACACACATGAAAGGCATTCACTTCCCTGGGTCCCTTTCTCAATGTTTGTGATTTGATTTTGTTATATTTATTGTTTATTTTGTTGTTTTCAGAAATCTGAGACTTTTACAGATGTTTTGGCATTGTTTTGTTTTTATTATTTGTTTTCATTTTCCTTTATTAAAATCCTACAATTGTGTCATTGTTGTAATTATAAGGGTAAAATTAACAATTAGCAGCAACTCTTTAAGTTCATAGTATTGATTGCTTAATTAGGAAACTTAAATGGTTCAGTTAAGTAGTTGCTAATTAAAATAATTAAATCTTTGTATCAATATTACATTTTTAATTTTTTTTTTTTTGTCTTTTCGGCCTGTTT
>NC_068994.1:54398647-54407003 GCF_001194135.2 Octopus bimaculoides | reverse complement strand
TTTTTTTTTTTTTTTTTTCCATTTTTTAAGTTAAGTTTGAAAAGGAGAGTAGAGAAAAAGGAGACTGGAGAAGCGGAGGAGATAGATGGAGCGGGAAAGACAAGATTTGTCGGATGTGCCAATTAGATGAGAAAAGAAAGAAACAAGTGACACGGTAAGACAGAAGAAAACACAAACTCAATAAAATGAACGACCATTAATGAGAGGAAGTTGTCATTATCTTCTGCATTTAACACACACACACACACACGCTCGCACACATACTTTTCCTTGCATGCATGGGTTGTTTGGAATTTGTTGCAGCAGATTTGTTACAGCCAGATGCCCTTCCTATCACGAACCCTCACCTGTTTCCAGGGTAACAAAAAAAATTTTTTATATGATGGTGATGCTCATTTTACAACTGCCATTTGATGACAAGACAGAAACAAACACACACACACACATACATGTATGTATATGTGTGTATATATATATATTATCATGGTCATCGTCATCATCATAATCATCATCATCACCATCATCTTTTAATGCTCACTTTCTATGCTGGCATGGGTTGGACAGTCTAACTGAAAACTGGTAAGCCGGGGAGCTGCACCAGCTTCTGATCTGATTCGGCAGGGTTTCTATGACTGGACGCCCTTCCTAATACCAACCACTCCAAGAATGTAATTGGTGCTTTTTACATGCCACCCGCACAGGTGTCGTTGAGAGACACACATTCACTATCTTTGATAACTGTTTCAACAGCAAATACCTAGTATTCTTTGCTTCAAACAATAACAGTAAGTAAGAAAATAAAACAGTAAAACATTAGCTACACGATGACATTATTCTTACCTGCCTAACTTCTCCAGAACCACCAAAAGGGCCATGCGAAATATGGGAGGTCTTTCTGCCACACCCTGTTTTATAGAACAGAGTTAATCTACAGCAGTGATTCCTAACCATTTTTAGCCTATGGCTCCCTTTGGTCCATATTTTACTCAGGTGGACCCTCATAGCTATTTGATGCTTTAAATATATCCTGTTATATTTTTTTATAATTAAGTATTATTAAGAATTGTATAAAACAAATTGTTAAAATATTTTGTGTTGCAGAGCTATGACTAATTTATTGAAGATAAATTTAAACAAGGAAATCTTATATGGACCCCAAAGGGTCATATGGACCCTGGTTAAGAACCACTGATCTGCATGGTTAAAGTACTCAACCAGGAGCCCTGAAGTCTGGCCAAATACCTTTTCCAGTTTCAGAAAGAAAAGACCCCTACCACCAACATACTAGACAAAGAGAAGTGAAAAAAAAAGAAAAAAATTAAAGCAATTCAGTTATAAATTTTTTCTGTCGTTTCAATGTTAAACATTTTAACTCTTTCATGCAGGAATTCAAAGAGTACGAGTTACCTCCCTTGAACTATAAATTCTGTGGAATTTGTTTTCTGTTTTGAAATTTATCCATTCGATATTTTGTCAGTGTTCATTGTTTGTTATTCAGGCGGAACGTCAGCCAAAATGGACAGATTTGTTGTCAATCATCATCATCATTTAAGGTCTGTTGACCATGCTGGCATGAGTTGGACAGTTTGACCAAGGCTGGTAAGCTGGAAGGCTGCACCAAACTCCAGTCTGATTTGGCATGGTTTTCTACAGCTGGATGCCCTTCCTAATGCCAACCACTCTGAGAATGTAATGGGTGCTTTTACGTGCCACCATCACGGGTGCCATTTGTGTGACACTGGTATCTACCACAGTAGCAATTTTGCTTGACTTGGTGGGTCTTCTTCTCAAGCATGACATAATGCCAAAGGTCTTCATCATTGCCTCCAAGAGGCCCAATGCTCGAAAGGAACTCACCCACTTTACCTCCATGAGACCCAATACTCGTAAGGAACTCAGCCACTCTGCCTCCAGTCAAAAGAAACTCAACCACTTTGCCTCCATAAGGCCCAATGCTCAAAGAGATCTCAGTCGCTCCGACTCCATGAGACCCAATCCTTGGAAGCAATGCAGCCATTTTCCCCTCTAATGTATCGTGTTATTTGTTTCAGTCACTCGACCACAGCCATGCTGGAGCACCAGCTTGAAGTATTTGAAGCAAACAAATCGATCCTAGTATTTCTGTTTCGTTTCCTTTTTAAGCTAGGTACTTATTTTATTAGTCTTTTTGCCAAACTCCTAAGTTACAAGGATATAAACACAGCAACACCAGTTGTCAAGCCATGCTGGAGGACAAACACAGATGCAAACACACGCAACAGGCTTCTTTCAGTTTCCGTCTACCAAATCCACTCACAAGGCTTTAGTTAGCCCAAGGTGTCAAACAGTGGGACTGAACCCAGAACCATGTGGTTGGGAAGCAAACTTCTTACCACATGGCCACACCTGCACTTTTTCTTCATTCTGCATATTCAACCCCTCACCCCATAAACACCCACCCACCCACCTATAACCATCTCTCAGTCCCCACTACAATCTTGCAACCTCCACCCACCCACATTTTGTCCCCACTCACATATATATACACATACACAATGGGCTTCTTTCAGTTTCCATCTCTCAAATTCACTCACAAGACTTTTGTGAGCCTGCGGCTATTGTAGAAGGTGCCATGCACTGGGACCGAACCTGGAATCAAGTGGTTGGGAAGCAAACTTCTTACCACACAGCCATTCCTACACCTACATATGTGAAGGCCTGGGCCAAGTCTACTCCTCGGTGTACCATCAATGTTTTATCCAAAGGAAAGGCCATCGCCAACTTGGGCCAATACAACCTTGGCACCAGTGTAACCGCAGACATTACCATCAGAATGCAAAGAGACAGAACAGATACTGTGAGGCATCTTCCTCAACATTCTACCCTCAAACATTTCTCTTTATCCACCACCTTGGACATGGTTCTTTTTTATTGACCGCCCCAAAAGGATAAAAGGTTACGTTGGCCTTAGCAGGATTTGAACACAGAACACAGCATCAGAATAAATACTGTGAAGCATTATCCACCTTTCTAACCACTCTGCCAATTAACGGCCTTCATTTTGGTTATTTGCATATGTGAAAGCAAAAGAAAACATTTAGTTAGGTTCCAAAGACGTCTCCTTATCATAAAATAGGTGAAAACCTTTAATTACCAAAGGTAAGTTTATAGAATTAATGGTGTCTGAGAAGACTCAATGTATGTACATACATACATCGATACATACATTGATACAGATATATTCATACATACATAAACACATGCATACATGATATATACACACACATACATACACACACACATACATATATACATTTATACATACATGCATACATATACACATAGACATATACAAAACACGTGTACATATATTACCGTACATTACATACATACAATCATACACACACACATACACATGCTAAGTACTCTTCCACAGAACAGTAATGCTTCAAGGAATGAAAAATTCTTGATAACCAGTCAAAGAGAAAATACAGACACATACATAGTTACACTGAATGCATATACATTATAGGGAAACATAAGCATTTCTCTCACATACATATATACAGAAAAGCACACACACACACACACATATATACATGCATACATATATGTATAAACATATATACATATACATATATATATATATATATTCATATATACACACATACATACACAAAGAATCATATCTATCTATCTATCAATCTATCTATGTATCTCATATAAGATGTATATATATATATATATATATATATATATATATATATATATATATATATATATATATATATATATATATATATATGTATGTATATATACATATATAAGATATATATACATATATAAGATATATGTACATATATAAGATATATGTATTATATATATAACATGATATACATATATATAATATACATATGATATATATATGTGTGTATGTATGGAGAGAGAGTGAGAAACATACACACACTAATATATACATATATGTAGTACAAATATAGTAACACGGAAAGCACACACACATACACATACACATGCAGCAAGATTCCTGTGAACAAGGTAAGCAGATATGATGAAGGCATGTGTAAGCGTGAATGTAAGACAGGCAGATCTCGGAATGGTGAGTATTATTGATTATAGAAGAACTGTCAACAAGAGTAGAAACTGTGGAATTCTATATTTGGGATAGCATTTGCAAGAGAGAGAGGAGGGAGAATGAGAGAGAGAGAGTGAGTGAGTGAGAGAGAGGGGGGGGAGGAGATGAGGAAAAAGAAAGGAAAAGAGAAAAGACCTGTTTCAGATGAGACAGTGTATATGTAAGCAGGTTCGTTTTGTAAAGGTGACTATTCCCATTGTGTGTGTGTGTATGTGTGTGTGTGTATGTGTGTGTGTGTATGTGTGTGTGTGTATGTGTGTGTGTGACGGAAATGCAAAGAAGTGCTCACAAGGTGATGGTAGATAGAAATATATTTAATTTAATAATAAAACAGGTAAGGATGCAGAGGGGGAAGGTGAAGAAAGGAGGAGGAGGAGGAAGAAATAAGGTGGAAGGAAGAGGTAAGACAGACAGAGAATCTCTCCCACATGAGTGAAGGCTTGCTGAATTACAAAGAGTACTATGAGAATGTGTGTGCGTGTGTCTGTGTTATAGTGTGGGTGCGTTTGTGTTTGCGTGTGTATGCATGTGAGAGTATGTCTGTGTGTATGTGTGTGTGTATTAATCCTTGGTTTCAAAAGAATGATGAATTGACTCTTTCGCATGGATTGAGTACTACATCTTCTATTTGTACTTCCCAAATGTGAGTACATATCGATATGCACACACACACACACACACAATTTTTTAGCTTGTATCTGTTGCTTGTTTCAGTCATTGGACTGCAACCACGCCGGGGCACTGCCTCGAAAGATTTACTAAACACAAACCAACCCCATGACTAATTAATTCTATCAGCTTAAGTTATGGGAATGTAAACAAACCAATACCAGTTACCAAATGGTGGTGGTGGTGGTGGTGGTGGTGGTGGTAGTGGTGATGGACAAACACAAGCACAAAGACACACACACACACAACAGGTGTCTGCACAGTTTCCACTTACCAAATTCACTCACAATGCTTTGGTTGGCCCAGAATTATAGCAGAAGACACTTGACCGAAGTGCTGTGTGGGATTGGATCTGAAGCCCCGTGGTTGCAAAGTGAGCCACTCAACCACACAGCCATCTTCCATCAACTATCTGTCTGTCTATATCGTGACACTCCGTTGGTTACAACGTCAAGGGTTCCAGTTGATCTGAGCAACAGAACAGCCTGCTCGTGAAATTAACTTGCAAGTGGCTGAGTACTCCAAAGACACGTGTACCCTAAACGTAGAAGAGAAGCAACATCAATTCTTTGAGAATGGAAGATGTTGTCATCCATTTTGTCAGTCTCCGCCATTGCAAGAGATTTGAAAATATGAAGGAACACACCTGCCATTACCGGGAGAAACGAGAAAGGAGGTGTGCATGCAGAGTGCTCTACGATTTTGTCATTCGGCCATTAGCATTACATCCCAACTGTGACCAAAGCTATTAGGACATGTTAAGACAAAGATTGTTTTGTGTGGTCCTCAAAAGATTCACTAACGAGGGAGAAGAGTGCTATTACTGGATTTAATGGGCACCTGTAAGATAGAAAGCAATGTGCATATGTACATGTCTCTGTGTGTGTGTGTGTGTGTGTGTGTGTGTGTGTGTGTGTGTGTGCATATGTACATGTGTGTGTGTGTGTGTGTGTGTAGAAGAGGGTCATCAGATTTCATGGACAATCGTACGCAAGCAATGTGCATACGCATGCATGTGTCAAGGGTGTGTGTGTACGTGTGCATGTGTGTCTGTGCGTACGTGTGAGTGTGTGTGTATGCCGGTGCATGTGAGTGTGTTGGCATATCATTCCTACGGATTTGGTTGCAGTTGTTTCTTATGGAACGCTATCTTACATAAATTCAATTCCCAAAAGGCTGGCCATCATGTCATTACTTCCAAAGCATTTGTCTTCTTTGCTTACTCCTTCTTTCAATTATCGATCACTCACTCATTCAATCAGTCACTCGTGGCTTCTCTTACTCACTCAACCGTTCACTCATACACACACACACACACTCACATTTGCTATTACCACTTACATCCAATCTCTTACTTTTTCTGTCCCTATTTTCTCATCTATTTACAGGTTTATTACAACTGCTGCTCTCCACACTTCCTGTCCGGCCACTTACCTCCTCCCATATTGGTATTTACCATCAATCACACCGCCACCCTTATACATCATACACTACATTAACATCTACCTCCCACTCCAACCACCTCTCACTCTCCTTTCACATTCCCATCAACTTATCCTCCAAACCCTCCTGATCCACCAATCATATTCTTGTATTCTGAGAATAGGCTTGGCACCACATCACCAACACCTTTATCTTCTTATTTCTTTACTGTCCACAAGGGGCTACACACAGAGGGGACAAACAAGGACAGACAAATGGATTAAATCGAACATACCGACCCCAGTGCGTAACCGGTACTTATTTAATCGACCCCTGAAAGGACGAAAGGCAAAGTCGACCTCGACGGAATTTGAACTTAGAACGTAGCGGCAGACGAAATACCACTAAGCATTTCGTCCAGCATGCTAACGATTCTACCAGCTTGCCGTCTCTTTATCTTTATCTTCTGTCCAAAGACCACCACCTACTCCCATATAATGCAGAATAGCCATGCATTTCCTCCATAGCAAGACACCAGTGTTTGTCCCTTTATCATTCTTTAAGTTCTCAATACATGACATGAAGCCACCTCCCCCTTTTTCTCTCCAACTCTATTGATAATGCTCTCTTCTTCCCTTTTATCATTGTCTTGCAAGTTATTTGGTGACCTCACTCATGCAGGTGTCACATAAAAAGCACCAAGTACACTCTTTAAAGTGTGTCATGTTAAGAAGAGCATCCAGCCATGTATATCATGCTAAGACAGACACTAGACCACAAGGTGGCGAGCTGGCAGAAACGTTAGTACACCGGGAAAAATGCTTAGCAGTATTTCGTCTGCCACTACGTTCTGAGTTCAAATTCCGCACTGCTCTCTAACTCAATAATAGTAATGATGACAATGATGATGATGACGACAACAATATTTTTACTTACGATTGCATCCCAAGTCATGGACGGTCATTACTACAAATTGATTATGCTTCAGATCACCCTGAAAATAAACAAGTAAAAGTATAAATTTATATACAATTAATGATATACGGTATGATATTATAGAAGTGTGCATATGTGTTCATGTGTGTAAAGTATATTATGTACATATCTATATATGGCATTAGGAAGAGCATCCAGTCATAGAAACCAAGCCAAATCAGACTGGAACCTGGTGCAGCTCTCTGGCTTACCAGTTCCAGTCAAACCATCTAACCCACACCAGCATGGAAAGTAGACATAAGATGGTGATGATGATGATGGTGATGATGATGATGATGATGATGATGATGATGATGATGATGATGATGATGCATAATATATCAACATGGTGCAGTGAATGTATTGTCATCTAAATTATGCAAAAATGAAAATAAAACTGACATCTCATTTTAACAGATATATTTACCAAAATTACATCAAAACATCTTGAAATACTAAAGAGTAAATGTATTCAATAAAATCGCCATTGGCTTCAACCTTGGCCTCCAGAAGACTTCGGAATCTCCTGCAACTCTTCTGGACGGTCTCCTTGTTTAAGTTGGTGAATGCAGACATAATCCTTGCCTTCAGTTCATTTTGAGTGTTACAAGGAGTTTTTTTGGTCTCTTGCTCAACAGTGCCCTACACATAATAATCAAGGGGTGTTGCAGTCTGGCGAATTAGGTGGCCAGATGTTAGGGGTGATGTGGTCGCAGAAATTGTCTGACAGCCTTGACTGGGTTCTCCAGCTTGTGTAGCATAGAGCAGAGTTCTGTTGCCAGACATAAAGTCTTCCAGCAGCCACCCTCTTGACCCAGGGGCCATGTGGGAAGATGAATGACAGCACGACATCACAATCACTAGTGATCACTCCAAACACCATGATGTTTGATTTTTATCACCCTCGATACATGTCCTCAGATTGACATCCAAACACTCTGAAATGTTCGTATTGAAGCTTCTGGCATGAATGCTAAGCAGTACAGCACGTCGTTTCCAATTTTCTGGCAGAGTGAATTGCGTCATAGTGCTGTTTTTCACAGACGGCGCCCAACTGACCCTACTATACTATGTAGTCAACAAAATCAAAAACAAACAATGCGCATGCATGAAATTAAAAATGTAAGATGGCAACAATTTACTCATTGTACCCTATAT
>NC_068994.1:54397530-54398396 GCF_001194135.2 Octopus bimaculoides | reverse complement strand
ATATATATATATATATATATATATATAAATACACTTATACACACATGTATATATTTGTATATATATATATATGCATACACAAATACACACATACATACACATATATATTTATATATGTAAAATATGTACATCTATACATGTGTGTGCGTATGTGTGTGGGTATGTCTTTAAGTATGTATGTATGTACGTATACACATCCACACATACACTTTGTATATCAAGCTGACATTAATATATCAAATTGACATTAACCACTCCCAGATATAAAACAGAATGCAATTAAGGAATTGATAAGAATAAAAAAAAGTACTTTCAAAAAATAAATGAAAGAAATTTCATGAAGATTCCACAAACTGGTCGATGGTGGACTTTCACCAGACGCAGAAGAATTGTGCCATTAGTAGGGTGATAGGGCAGACATATGGCAAGAACCATTTACCGTTTTATGTTATACAATGCAATAATGAAATAATGGTACAATGTGTAGGGCCTTCCAGCAGCCACCCTCCCTGGGCAGAACTATTATTTCCTCCAGGCACTTGATGTAGGCCTCCACGTTGAGTCTGTGGCTGTGTGGGGAGACGAATGGAGGCATAACGTCACCATCACTAGTGATCATTCGAATCACCATGATGCTGTATCTCACTGTGACATCAGAGGTGATCAAAAGAGTTGGCACCAGGAAGTGTGTCTCCATGGAAACCATGTATTTATCAGTTACAAATAGAAAACCCTCATTATAATTACTAAAGTCACATACTTACAATAAGAACATTATTCAAGAGATTTGAAATATTTGAAATATATCAACACATTTCACACACACACACACACACACCACACATACACACAGTGTATTCATAGAG
>NC_068994.1:54387188-54393177 GCF_001194135.2 Octopus bimaculoides | reverse complement strand
GTAGAAAGAAGGAGAACTATTCAAGATCATCCTATGGAACAGTCATTCAGCCAAGCAGACAGACCGACAGGCAGTCAGGCAGGCAGACGGACAATCAGTCGTATTAGACATATTAGTTTTGTCAGTCAGTTCTAACCTGCCTTTTACTTACAGATATAATCTTAATTATCTTTGAGCGGGGGCAGAAAAATAATCATCCTTGTGAGGTAAAACCAAACATGTATGTATATGTGTTTGTGTGTGTGTGTATATATATATATATATATATATATATAGACTCTTTTACTCTTATTTGTTTCAGCCATTTGACTGCGGCCATGTTATAGTAGGAGAAACTTGCCCAAGATGCCACAGCAGTGGGACTGAACCTGGTACCATGTGGTTGGGAAGCAAGCTTCTTACCACACAGTCACTCTTATATTGAAAGAAAGAAAATGGAGAAAAAGTGAATGAATTGAATAATTTATTTGTATGATATGAAAATGTTGAAAAGTTTTTGAGCTTTACAACTTATAATTAATGTATTTGTATTGTTATGTTTTTAAAAAGCTTTTCAACATTTTTATATCACACAAATAAATTTTTCATGCATCCACTTTTTCTCCATTTTTTCCCCTTCAATATTAATAATATGTATTACTGCAATAATCCCTAACATATAGCAGTGACTTTCACATAATACAATAGTGATTAACCAATGGGATTTTTTGGATTATATATGTGTTTATATCTATGTATTGTGTGTGTGTTTCTCTCTTTTCCTCAAATTGACTGTATATATATAAATGGAACAAATACGCAATAGAGGGTATTGAAATGTTCGGACAGACAGACGACACAAAGGCGGACAAGAGAAACAACAATTAGAAGAACAGGCAAAAAAGATGGCTAATTCTTGGCCTTCTTTCCTCAGTCAAGTACCAGAAATCACGACCATTTCGGACAGTTACACTAAGATGGTTCGATCTGGTTATATATATATATATATATGTGTGACCGCGTGTGCATCGTTGGCGATTTTCTTTCTCTGTCTTCCCTTCTTTGGACTTTTCCTATATTTCTGATGAAGAGCTCCGCTCGAAACGTGAAATCCTCTTTCTTTTCATTCCTTTCCTGAGCGTACAATAACACTGTGCTTATTCCACGTCCTCACGTTGTTTTTTCGTGTTTTTTTCTTGCTTGTTCATGTTTGGATTATATATATATATATATATATATATATATATATATATATATACGTATTATCATCATTGCTTTAACAGCCACATTTCCATGCTTGTACAGATCAGACAAAATTTGCTGAGGCAAACTTTCTACAGCTGAATACCCATCCTTTTGTTAACGCTCACCTCTCTCCCAATAAGAGAGATATTTCCCCTAATCTATCAAACAACAAACAACCGAGACATAGCTACAAGTTGAAGTGGAAACAAGACCACTGTATGTTGTTGTATCCCAGGAGGGTCATCATGCCAACAATAAACACTTGCACTGGTTCTGTTTCACTTGTTTATTATTTATTAATCAATTGGTTAACATCTGCTTCAGATCCTGCCTCAAGAGACAGCACTTAAGCAGTCTCAGAGATTAGTTAATTGGTTACATGGTTAAATAACTGACTAATAAATAATAATGGAACAAAACAGAAACAGTTTATGTTTATTATTGGCATGATCACCCTCCTAGGACGCAACAATATATAAACAGATGAAAGTCAGTAGAACTCAATACATTTCATTTTGTTGGAGCTGTAAGTATTTAATGATATTCTCAAATGAATATATCATCATCTTCATCATCACCGTTTTACGTCCGCTTTCCATGCTGGCATGGGTTGGACAACATATATATATATATATATAAAAACAGATGGATGGATGGATGGATGGATAGATATGGATAGATAGATAGATAGATAGATAGATGGTTAGATATCATCATCATCATAATTTAACATCCATCTTCTATGCTGGCATGGGTTAGACGATTTGACAGGAGCTGGTAAGCCAGAGGATTGCACTAAGCTTCATTGTCTGCTTTGGCGTAGTCTTTACAGCTGGATGCCCTTCCTAATGCCAGCCACTTTAATGAGTGGACTGGGTGCTTTTTACATGGCACCAGCAGTAGTGAGGTCTGAGATAGATAGATAGATAGATAGATAGATAGATAGATAGATAGATAGATAGATAGATAGATAGACAAAGATATTTAGACACAGACGTTAGACAGGTAGATAGATAGCTAGATAGAGATAGACAGATACATACATACAAATATATATATATACACATACATATGTATCTATGTGTATATTTAAATATACAGATATACGCACACACACACACACACATATATATATATATACATACACACACACACGTATCCATTTTCTCTAAATCTAAATGAAAGCTGAATGTTGCTTTTTGTGTTATATCCTGCGCTTCCTCTTCCTCCTCCTCCTCCTCCTCTTACCCATATCATTATCACTCATCACCACCACCATCACCGCCTTCACCACCGCCACCAGCATCACAGTAGTCATGATACTAATCATTGTTCTTGTTGCTACAGTCGTAGTCAGTGCTACTTTGTTATATTGCATTGTTCCAGTAAACACAAGGAATTCCATGTTGAAACGGTGCTTAGCTTTCAACGAGATCAATTTAATTAAGACAACAGAACATGGAACAATATACAGTCATCCGTATCCATTGACGACATACTTATGAATGCAGTTGTGTGCGTGTCTCAGGATGTGAGTGTGTGTGTGTGTGTGTGTGTGTGTGTGTTTGTGTGTCTATGCACATGTGTGCATGTATGCTTTTCCATATGCATGTGTGTGAATGTGTGGATTCTGTGTCCCCATGTGCATGCGTGCACATGTTTGTATGCACATGTATATGGTATGCATGTGTTTCTCCATATGCATGTGTATGAGTGTGTGTGAGTGTGTGCATGTATGTGATGAGGTTTCTCCATATGTAAGCCTGTGCTTGTGAGTGTGTGTGTGTGTATGTGTGTGTATAAAAGCTATAGAATGTTATTCAAGCACTCATCTATGAGGGCACTGTATCTTAAAGTAGAAACACCTGTAAGCCAATGAAATTCATAACCACTGTTTTTCCTGAGTCATCTATTTTCCTAATACATATATATGTATTTCTAATATATAAATACACATATATATATTCTTTTATTCTTTTACTTGTTTCAGTCATTTGACTGCGGCCATGCTAGAGCCTTTAGTCGAGCAAATCAACCCCAGAACTTATTCTTTGTAAGCCTAGTATTTATTCTATCGGTCTCTTTTGCCAAACCGCTAATTTTACGGGGACGTAAACACACCAATATCGGTTGTCAAGCGATGGTGGGGGACAAACACAGACACACAAACACAAACACACACACATATACATATACGATGAGCTTCGTTCAGTTTCCGTCTACCAAATCCACTCAAGTTTTTCGTCGGCTCAAGGCTATAGTAAAAGACACTTGCCCAAGGTGCCACGCAGTGGGACTGAACCCAGGACCATGTGGTTGGTAAGCAAGCTACTTACCACACAGCCACTCCTGTGCCTATGTATATATATATATATTTTCATATACATACATGCGTACATATACACATACATACATATAAACACACATATGGCAAATGAAAGACAGAAGATGGAAATATGCAAGAATTTATTATTAATCATGACAATAGTCTCGACACATCTAGCATTGATCCTTCACAGGTGGGACACTCAGAAAAACTGGTTCAGGTGGCACAGATGTATGTCATCAGGTGATAAATAGTCACAACTCGTTAAAATAACAGTTCCGCAATGTAACTTCTCGTTTTGTAAAAAGAAAAGCAGCCAGACGGAGGAAATATCTCTATTTATGTAGAAGATCAAAAATAAAACCACAGATGGAAAAATGAGAAACACACACACACACAATACATAGATATAAACACACATATATACATTCATACATATACAACTGTTACACACATACACACACATGCGCAAGCACACACACACACATGTGCAAGCACACACATGCGCAAGCACACGCACATGCGCAAGCACACGCACATGCGCAAGCACACGCACATGCACAAGCACACGCACATGCGCAAGCACACACACATGCGCAAGCACACACACATGCGCAAGCACACACACACACATGCATACACGCACATATATATGGATCTTTTCAGGCCAAATTTTCAGGGGTTAGCGGTTAAATGGATGCTACTATCGAGGGATCAAAATTTACAGCTAATTACTATTCTGTGATGTTGGTAGTAACAGCAAATTATATTGGTAAATGCGTGTGATCTAGTTTCTATAAGAAATAATGATATGATGCAGTTTGTAGAACAGTAATTATACTACAGTATAAATTGCAAAGTAGCTTCAGTAACGAACTTAAGAAATTCGTAACCTAATGTTTAAAATAGTAATCTATATATCATACTTAAAGCATATATACTGTCAAAAGCCTTCTAAACTGTGGTATTGTCTCGAGAAAGTATCTCTTATAGGCATATAGCATTAAAAGTGACAGAAATATATCAGCAGCAGATGAGAATTATCCAGCAGTGACTGACATTGCTAAATCCAGATTTGTATGTTAGGGTCAAGTTATAGGGATGTAAACACACCAGCACTGGTTATCAAGTGGTGGGGACAAACACAGGCACAAAGACACACATACACACACACACACGATGTGTACCAAATCCACTCACAAGGCTTTGTTTGACCTGAGGCTATAGCAGAAGACACTTGCTCAAGGTGCCACACAGAGAGACTGAACCCGGAACCACTTGGGTGGGATGCAAACTTCTTACTTCACTCACAGCCATACCTACAACTACATTGGTTGAAATTTTTTGTTTTTTTTTGCAATGGAACCACAGAGCCAATTCTTTGTGATCCATATTGGTTGATTTTTTTTAAAACCAGAACCTCAGATCCAATAGTGCAATTCGTCATGGTCTATATTAGTTCTTTTCATTCTGCTAGGGTATTGACCAAACAAACATTTTAATCCGCTTAACATAATCTTCTCAAGTGATTCCAGTTTTCGTCTATTCTTTCTTTAATCTTCGGCTTCCTTCAAAGGATTTAATTTTTCTCTCTCATACTTCAGTTTGCTCTCATTATATTTGTCAGTTTCCTTGAGAATAAAGATTAATTTTTCTGTTCTTTAAGTATTTTGTATTAATTTTTCTGACATGTATAATTTTTTCCGTAAGCCTTCAGTAGATACCATATAATAATTTTCTAATTGTAAAACTCCTATTTTGCTATTTTCCCGTGTTGGAAATCATTATCATGAATAGAATGAATCCATCCAGCTGTCAGTCGATTGCACTGACAAAACCATCACCACCACCACCTCCTCTTGCGTCTCCCTTTGGCAAGGAAAGGGCTAATAGTTTTATTCTGTCTGCTGGACATGGTGAAAAGAATTAGGGCAGTAGATAAGACTTCGAGGATTAAAGACAAAGATTATTTTCCTGCGTGGCCCACCCCTCAATAATGATTTTTGAGAATGATTTAAAGAGGAAAGTGAATATGCAGAGGGACGTTCTGTGACTGAGTCTCCGGGAAATTGCTGGGGGTTACAGCAGAGTTTGGCTTTAGTGAGGTCAACTTTGCCATTCATCCTTTCAGGGTCAATAAATTAAGCACCAGGGAAACAATGGGGTCGATGTAAATGACTTGCCCCCTCCCACCAAAAAATTTCAGGCGTTGTGCTTATAATAGAAAGGATTATTATTATTATTATTATTATTATTATTATTATTATTATTATTATTATTATTATTATTATTTAAGGCAGTGAGCTGGCAGTATCATTAACGCACTGGGCGAAATGCTTAGCGGTATCTTATCTGCCACTGGTGGTGGTGGTGGTGAGGAGGTGGAGGAGGAGGATGGTGATGAAGAGGATGATGATGGTGATGATGATGATGATGATG
>NC_068994.1:54382095-54387137 GCF_001194135.2 Octopus bimaculoides | reverse complement strand
GAGGAGGAGGAGGAGGAGGAGGAGGATAAAGCTGATAAAGCTGATGATAATCATTCTCTCTCGTAAGCTATCTGGAGAAACCTGAAACTGCAATGATAAGAATTGAGCAACAAAGCCAAGCATTCAGTGTCAAGCAGCAATCACCTCAAGGTCAAGAACATACACAAGAGTTAAGAACTGAGATAGCAGACTTGCTGAGGGGTGCTACCAATTCAGTCCTTCTCTTTTGCCCATCAGCACTTTCTGCTCGCTTCAAAACTTGATAGCATCAAATCTAATACTACGCTTGTTCTTGTTTTGTTCAAAAATCTTGGATCAACTACCAACCACCACCACTACCACTACCACCACCACTGACATCATAATTATCACCATCACCACCACCATCATCATCATGACCACAACCACCATTGCCACTTACTCACCACTACCACCATGTGTGTGTGTGTGTGTGTGTGCACGTGATCCCAATCGTAATGGTTTACATCTGCTTTTCCATGCTGGTATGAACTGGACAAGGTTTCTGAGGGAGCGTTTCAAAGCCAGATGCCTTCCTGTTTCCAACCCTTTTGTTGCTGCCTCTTATGACATGCAGGGACATGATAAACCCATTCCAGTATTTCTCAACCATTAACTAACCCATGGAACTCTTTGGTTACTATTTTATTCCACTGGACCCTCTTAACCATTTCACATTTAAAAAATCCTGTTGTGGTTTTATAATCAAATATTATTAGGAATTGTATAAAAAAATTTTAATATTTTGTGTATTGTAGAAATATAAGCAATTTATTGCAGATAAATTTTAACAACAAAATCTTATATGGACCTCTAAGGGTTTTGTGGACCCAGGTTAAGAACCAATGATTCTATTCTAAAATACACACAGATACACACACATAAGCACATACACAAACATATAGGTAAACTACATCATAATTATGAATCTCATGTTACATCTGCTTTCATGTGGGCAAGGGCTGAACAGGTCATCACAGTCTAAGCCAGATTTTATTCAGTGTTATTGTACTCCAAGTCTGTTGAATGAGGGTTGACTAGAGGCTAAAATAATGACTAGATAATTAAGCTAATGAACAGGAACATATGGCCACACAAAGTAGATTCCAGCCAAGAAAATTACAAGCTGGGGGGGAGCTGAATACTAGCCATGGCCATCACTACCTACAAGTAAACCAAGTCAATCCTATTCTGTAGTATAATAATGCTAGAGAATTAGGTGACTAGTATGAGAGGTAAACTATCCAATCTGAGAGATAGCTGACCAATCAGAGAGATAACTGACCAATCAAAAAGGCAAAAGAGATAGTAAATCAATCTGAGGGGTAGCTGACCAATCAGAGAGATAAGTGTAGCTGACCAACATAACAGGTAGTTTACCAATCATAAAAGTAATTGACTGCTCAAAGAGGTAGCTGACCAATTAAAAGAATTAGCTGACCAGAGAGGTAACTGATCAAACAGAAAGGTGATCTAACCAATCAGAGACATCGGTAACCAACAACAGATTGTTGACGTATCAGAGAGATCAACAGCTCAGTCACAGAGGTAACTAACTAATCAAAGATAACTGACTGATCAGAAGTGACTGACTAATCAGGGGTGAGGGAGGTAGATGACCAATCGTGGAGGTAAACTAACCAATCAGAAATGTAGCTGACCAACAAAACAGGTCATTTGTCAATCAGAGATAACTGGCCAATCTCAGAGCAATCTACCCAAGTAGGTAACCAATCATAGATGTATATGTATGTATATATGTGTATGTGCATATGTATGTATGTATGTATGTATGTGTGTATGTGTATATGTGTGTATGTATGTGCATGCTTCCGTGCGTCAACGGATTTCTTGAATAAAAGTACACAGCAACAATAGCTCCAGTTTTCTTTTGAATTAATTAATCCCTCCATTAAACCATAATAGGAATTATGAGACCAAACGACTCAACATCCTCGTTATTCCTCCTTGTCATCTACATTAGTAGCCACAGCAACAACATCAGCAGGTTTGCCATAAATAAGAGACTAACAAAAGCTCCCATTATCATAAGAATATTAATCTCACACACACACACACACACACATGTGCATGCATATTCTCAAACACACACATGCACACACACATATGTGCATGCATATTCTCAAACACACACATGCACGCATGCACACACTGAAATAACCATGTAACATATCTGCATCATAACCATATACACACACATGCATACATGCACATGCACAAACATACAGAAGTACATATATGCATGCACACACACATACACACACACATACATACACCAAAATACAGTTATACAGATCCCACCTGTAAATCATACAAACATACAAACATGCATGTATACACACACTGAAACTCAAGCATAACAGTTCTCCTTACCAATACCCAGGCACATGTGTGCACACTCACTCAAATACAACCAAATAACTCATATGCACACACACACACACACACAGTGGACCCTCACACCCATTCGATGTTTAAAAAACATTCATATATTTTCATGATTAATTTTCATTAGGAATTGCATAAAAAGTTGTTAAAATATTTTGTGTATTGTTAGAATTAGAACCAATGATAAGCGCAGGTGCAGCTGTATGGTATGAAGCTTGCTTCCCAACTATATGGTTCCAGGTTCAGTCCTACTGTGTGACACTTTGGGCAAATGTCTTCTACGAAAGCCTCAGGCCAATCAAAGTCTTGTGGGAGGATTTGGTAAACAGAAACTTAAAAGCAGTCCGTCGTGCGCACGTGTTTATTTATATATATATATATGTATGTGAGCACTCCACAGACACACAGACCCTTAATGTAGTTCTCAGGGAGATTCAGCATAACACAATGTGTGACAAAGCTGGCCCTTTGAAGTACAGGTACAACTCGTTTTTGCCAGATGAGTGAATGGGGGAGCAAGGACACAATGTGATGCCAGGAGTTGAACTTATGACCTTACAATCGGTTTCCAATCTTCTGTGAAAAATATGTCTGACCATGGGGGAAAATATCACCTTGGATTGAAACCGGTGAGGGCTGGTGACAGGAAAGGCATCCGGCTGTAGAAAAACCCTTGACTCAACATGAAAGTATGGAAAAGTGGACGTTAAAACGACAACAACGATGACAGTGGTGGTGACGGTGGCGGTGGTGGTGATAGGTGTTGATGATGATGATGACAATGAAGTGACACTCTCTCTCTCTCTCCAAATCAACTATCATGAAGCTCCTTTCTGCTCCAACTTGGTCTGTTCTGCATGAAAACTAATGGTAGACGTGCAAAAAAGGAGACAACAACAGCAGCAGCAGTACAGCCCTCTGTTATCGACACAAATTTCTACTCACAAGCTTTGGTTTATCTTGTTAGTTTTCAAAAAAAAAGAAATATTTATCTTTTCCTTTGTACCTTAGACACAATCTATTTTTCCATTGTGTGATATAACAGCTGCAATAATACTTTGTATATCACATGTTTACTTTCCTTCTTTTTTGTTTTGGTGGGGGGGGGGTACCCACAACTCTAACTATATTACTGTTGTCATCATCATCATCATCATCATCATCATCATCATCATTATTTTACTCTGTCCCCCATCGACTGTGTGTCAGCCCTGGCAGCCAATAAATAAAATCATTATTATTATTATCATTATTATTATTATTCTTGTTGTTATTATTATTATTATTAGTCTCCAGGTACGGTAGCACACACAATAGCAGCTGACATAATTCTAAAAGTCAGCAATTATCGGTCAGGTCCAGCTAATGATGACGATGATGATGATGATGATGACTGTTTCAAATAATTTCTTCTTTGTAAAGTCTCAAGGACAATTGTGAAAAGGGTATATTACAAGGACAAACTGCAAAAAGGGCACAAATTAATCAAAGCAGAACCAATTATATAGAAGCACAAAAAATAAAAACAAAAAAACCAGGCATGAGAAACAACAGCGTACAAAAAATGTAATGTGGCTTCCCAATAAGGTAACAGCTGTCAGGGGCCTACCAACGAATCCCTATAGATTCAAGATTAACACCTAGGGACAAGAAGACTCTCCTAGTTGTGATCTCTGGCCTACAGGTGGTGCAGTCAGAAAACAGACCCATTTACTTGATCTGTTTACGTTGCTCTCGCCCACCTTTCAGAAAATTCTTAACACAACAGAAGCTCTTTCTTTGCCCTCACTTTCCTCTCCAGGTTTGGAGAGGGGGTCCATATGACTTGGGGGGGGGTCATATGACCTTTGGAGAAGGTCCATATGACCTTTGGGGGAGGTTCATATGACCTTTGGGGGAGGTCCATATGACCTTTGGGGGAGGTCCATATGACATCTGGAAGACCATATGACCTTTGGAAGTCCATATGACCTTTGAGGGGGTCTATATGACCTTTGGAAGTCCATATGACCTTTGGAAGTCCATATGACCTTTGGGGGAGGTCCATATGACCTTGGGGAGAGGTCCATATGACCTTGGGAGGGGTCCATATGACATTTGGAAGACCATATGACATTTGGAAGTCCATTTTTGATATATGAATTCACACCAGCACTTATTCTATCGGTCTTTTTTGCCAAACTGTTAAGTTATGGGGAATATAAACACACCAATACCGGTTCTCAAACAGTGTGTGGGGGGGAGGCAAACACAGACACAAAGACACACACACACATAGATACATATATACAATGGGCTTCTCTCAGTTTCTGTCTGCCAAATCCACTCAAAGGGCTTTGGTAAAAGACATTTGCCCAAGGTGCCATGCAATGGGACTGAACCATGCGGTTGAGAAGCAAGCTTCTTACCACATAGCCATGTGTGTCTGTATGTACGTATGTATGTATGTATCTATGTATGCATATACATACATATATCATATTGGAACCTGGTACAGCCACTGGCTTTCCAGACCTCAGTCAAACTATCCAACCCATGCCAGCATGGAAAATGGACGTTAGATGATGATATATATATATGTATGTATATGTATATGTATATATACATATATATAT
>NC_068994.1:54380453-54381564 GCF_001194135.2 Octopus bimaculoides | reverse complement strand
ATAATAATAATAATTTGTACTATAGGCACAAGGTCCAATATTTGGGGGAGGGGGATAGTCGATTAGATCGACCCCAGTACGCAACCAGTACTTAATTTATCGACCCCGAAAGGATGAAAGGCAAAGTCAACCTCAGCGGATTTTGAACTCAGAACGTGAAGACGGACAAAATACTGCTAAGCATTTTGCCTGGCGTGCTAACGATTCTGCCAGCTCGCTGCCTTAATAATAATAATGATAATAATAATAATAATAATAATAATAATAATAATAATCCTTTCTACTGAAGGCACAAGGCCTTGAAAATTTAGGGGGGGGGGGGAAGGAAGCCAGTCAATTACATAGACCCCATTGCGTAACTGGTACTTATTTCTTCAACCCTGAAAGGATGAAAGGCAAAGTCGACCTCAGCGGAATTTGAAACATAACAACAACAACAACAATGATGATAATAATAATAATATGATGTTGATGATGATGATGATAATAATAATACCATCATCACTACTACCACCACCACTACCACCACTACTACCATTACTACTGCCGTTGCTGCTATTTCTACAGCTAATGCAACCACTTCTGTTGCAACTGCTGCCGCTGCTACTACTACTACTGCTATCATTACTATTACTATTACTACTACTACTACTACTGCTACTCCTCTTACTACTGCTATCAT
Source organism: Octopus bimaculoides (assembly GCF_001194135.2). Taxonomy (NCBI): domain Eukaryota; kingdom Metazoa; phylum Mollusca; class Cephalopoda; order Octopoda; family Octopodidae; genus Octopus; species Octopus bimaculoides. Next base: position 54,380,882 of record NC_068994.1, on the reverse strand, counting down.
TACTATTACTATTACTATTACTACTACTACCACTACTGCTACTACAGCTCCTCAAACTAATTCTGCAACTATTACTACTACAACTACTACTACTACTACTACTACTACTATTACTACTACTACTGTTGCTGCTGCTACTACAACTACTACTGCTAGAGCAAATAGCTAATAATAATAATAATAATAATAATAATGATAATGATAATGATAATGTTTTCTTTTGATGATAATGCTGATGATGATGCTTTCCTCTCTACAACCGTTTCCATGTAAAAGTGATATGGAAAGGAAAGACTGCAACAACAACAACAATAACAAATCAATAGTAACAATATTTCACTATGGAACAGGGTGGCAGCAGCAACAACAAGGTCGGCTGCTTCTTAGTTTCTGAATGTGTATGAGTAAATATACATATATATATATATA
>NC_068994.1:54372738-54377804 GCF_001194135.2 Octopus bimaculoides | reverse complement strand
GTGACGGTGGTGGTGGTGGTGGTGGTGGTGATGATACTAGTGTAAATTGTGGGATGCTAGTGGTGGTGGCGGCGGTGGTGGTTGTAGTGGTAGGGATGATGCTGGTGGTGGTGGTGGTGGTGGTGGTAGTGCTAATACTGGGGTATGGCGGTGGAGGCGTTGGCGGTCATGCTAGTGTTAACTGTGATGATGATGGTGGTGGTGGTGGCGATGGCGGTGCTTGCAGTTCTGGAGCTGTTAGTAATCAAACGCGACATGGTAGTAGTAGTAGTAGTGGTGGTGGTGGTGGTTACAGTTGCAATGAAAGTGTTAACTGTGCGGTGGGAGATGAAGACGTTTTGTGCTGGGATTCGCCGCGGCGACGGTGATGCTGAATGTGTTGGTAGTAGTTTTCCGTAGTGGGGATGTTAGTGGCGCAGGTAGTAGTTTAGTGGTGTTGCTACTGCTGTTTGTGCTAGTGCTGACAGTTAGTCGTTCAGCAGCAGTAGTAGTGGTGGTGGTGGTGGTTGCGGAGGTAGTTGTGAAATGCAGATGCCAGTAGCAGCCGTCGTGATGCTGGCGGTAAATGTAGCTGCCACAACTTAAATGCGAGCAGCATTCGTCGAAATGCCATGTAAGTGTTTGTGTACATACACATACGTAGATACACATGTACTCGGGTACATGTGTATCTAGTTAGGTATGTGTGTGTGTGAGAGAGAGAGAGAGAGAGACGGTGTGTCGCGTATGTGTGTATTGTATGTTGCGACTGCATGTTACGTACGTGGGTACGTGTGTGTGTTTATGTATTAATGAATGAATGTACGTGTGAATGTGTGGGTGGATTAGCTATGCTCGTACATAGATAGATACAGAGGGAGGGAGAAAGAGACAGGAAGAAAGAAAGGAGAGAAAGAAAGAAAAGCAGAGAGCGGGAGGAGGAGAAGGAGGAGGAGGGAAAAAAAGAAAACAGACAAACTGACATAGAAAAGCACATTAAAGTCAATCGCATCTGCAAAGCTAAAATATAGTTTTGTTTATAAAGCTGCGGTTGAAATTATGAGAGATCATGTTTTTAACGGTTTAAACGAGACGGCTTATGATAGTTACTCATTGTGTGTGTTTGTGTGTGTGTGTGTGTGTGTGTAGTAATTGGTTTTGATTATAATAATTTCTAAATCAAGCACATGACCAGAAATTGCATGGTGAGGGAAACAGTCGAAAGATGACTGGTGCTTATTGTGCCGACGTCAGTAAGGATGCAAAGCACTGCTCCACGAACACATCCGATGAATAATAATAATAATAATAATAATTAGGATGGTTTCAAGTTTTGGCACAAGGCCAGCGATTCCAGAGGGGGCAAAGTCGATTACACCAACCCCTACTTATTTTATCGACCCCGAAAGGATGAAAGGCAAAGTCGACCCCTGTTTCAAATGTTGGCACAAGACCAGCAATTCTGAGGGGCTGCGTAGTCGACATCATCAAAAGGATGAAAGGCAAATTCGACTCTCAGCAGCATTTGAACTCAAAACGTAAAAAACCCAACAGAAATGCAAAGGTCGTTAAGCATTTTGTGTGGAGCACTAATGATTCTGCCAGTTCACCAATGGTGTTTTTTATTTGTCACAGGGGCATCAGATGAGGGGGGACATGACAAGGACAGTTTACGGGGGGGGGATTATGTGAAAGATGAGGGGAAGAAAAATAGAGAAGGGGAAGTGACAGAGAAAGTGTAAGTAGTATACAGTGTATGTGAACAAGTCTAGGGCCAATCAGGGAACCCTACAGATCCAGCCAGAATCATCCGAAGTGCTAAGGCCAAAAACCCTCGCCCAATAATAATATCAGCTTCTGGTTCAAGACTATTTTGAGGGGGAGGTGGGTTAATCAATCTCAGTGTGCAACTGGTACTTTATTTTATCAACTCTGGAAGGATTGAAGACAAAGTTGACCTTGGTAGAAATTGAACCAGAACGTTAAGAGATGGCTGAAATACTACAGAGCATTTTGTCCATTGTGCAAACAGTTCTGAGAGCTCACCATCTAAGTCAAATAGTAATGCTGTCTTTGTTCACCACAAGGGTTAATGGAAACTACAGCACTCCGTCAGTTACGACGACGAGGGTTCTAGTTGATCTGATCAACGGAACAGCCTGCTCGTGAAATTAACGTGCAAGTGGCTGAGCACTCCACAGACACGTGTACCCTTAACGTAGTTCTCGGGGATATTCAGCGTGACACAGTGTGACAAGGCTGGCCCTTTGAAATACAAGCACAACAGAAACAGAAAGAAAGAGTGAGAGAAGGTTGTCTTCACCACAACCTTCTCTCAGCAACTGATACTTAATTTATCGACCCCAAAAGGATGAAAGGTCAAGTCGATCTTGGTGGAATTTGAACTCAGAACGTAAAGACATGCGAAATACCGTTAAGCATTTCACCTGGCGTGCTAACGATTCTTGCCAGCTCACCACCTTAACACTGATTATAGTAATAATAATTAAGCTTATAATTATGATTATAATAATACAATACCTGTATGTGGACATTGAATTTTCCAACTCGGGGAGCAGATATTTCGCGTTTCTGGAACAGATCAAAATATAAAGATTAGAAATACAAAAATATTGAAGAAACTGAAGAAGAGAATGATACAAGCTTTGTCAAACAATAAAACTGGTGTGTATGCATGTGCATACATTCTTTTATTTTTTTATATTCTTTTATTTGTTTCAGTCATTTGACTGCAGTGAGGGGATTACTGTACATTTGTATAAAACAGAGTCCAAGAGAAATGCACTTGAGAGAAAGACTAGTCAACTAAGAGACAGACAGAGAGCCAAGATGGAGAAGAGATGCTTATGAATAATGAGGAGTGGGTACAGAGTTGCTAAGGACACGATATGGGTGACAAGAGAAAAAGACAAATGAACTGAGATTGCCTAAGGTGACATGGGACCAGACATTTCTGAAGAGCAGAGGGTGTGATAGAAGTAGCTGTAAAAAAAGTGAGAGGTGAGTGCCAGGTAGAGTGGAAATTTTGTCCGTTAGACCGTTAGACCAATAAAAAAATTATTAAAGGAACAAGATGGTGAGGAAATCCAAGAGAATGCGATGAGGCAGCAGCTTGCTATCCCAAAAATGGAGTTCCAGGAATGCTTCCGTCGATGGAAATGACACTGGATAAAGAGTGTGGCTTCAGAATGGGATTACTTCAAAAGAGATTAACCCTTTCATTACTGTATTCATTTTGAGATGCTCTGTGTTTCTTTCAATTACTTTAAATATAACAAAGAATTTAGTAAAATAACTTAGTTATCATTCAGCTAGTGTTAGGAACATAAATTGTGACAAAGGTTTGGCGGAAGATTTTAATTCAAAACTGATTGAAACAAGGCATTTGTATTCAGAGCTGGTTTCAGCCGTTTGGTAACGAAAGGGTTAAATGCTGAATTCATATATGTTGTAGTTTCCTTTTTATGGCACCATTCCTGATATTTTTCGATCGATCACACCTCGTATAAATATTAATATGCCACTAAAGAATGAACTATATGTGAAATTAATGTTTTTCTACTTCAATTCTAAATATGTTGCTCTTAAAGATAGTGTGAACTGATTAAGTATATACATGCAAGTCAAACCTACTCGGATTTACTGCCATGTAATTATGTGTTGGAATTTAATGGCCTGTTATTAATTGGGCTTTTAATTACAGTGGATTTATTCTTTGATGTTTAAACATCAATTTTCTATGTGTATAGATGTTGCTATATACATGAGAATGTCTTGTGGGGACAGACACCTTCACTTGTCGGTCACTCGTAACGTAGTGATCAAAGATAATTTAATGAAGTCAGGAAGACAACCCACAAGAGAGCAGACCTGCAAGCTCCCAATTTAAATATGAAATTTGTAAATCTCTAACACACACACTCACACACAAACACATAAACGCACACACACACACACACCAGTTTCTGGCTCATATGCATTGTGTTTCTTCCTTCTGTCTTTTCTATCACTACTATAATGGCCTCTGCTCCTCAGAATTGGCTCTTGGCTCCACACAAAACAGAACACTCAATCCTTTCTCCTCAAAACATCAGTTCTTTGGAAATCTTCTCCCCAATGTTTCCTCTAAACGTTTTTTTTTTTTTCGCTGTTGAGCACAAATTTTCTCTTCCCTTGCAAAGCATGTCCACATCCATGCAAGCATCCATCACTTCAATGTGGTCTCCTGACATGTCACCTTTCATGGATGACAATCCAAGCTTTTAAAAGCGTAATGTAACCAGAGAACGAGCAAATGGCATTCTCTCTAGATGCTGTTCCTCTCACTAACCACTACACAGTGTGTGCTGGATGCTTTTAACATACCACTGGCAAGAGCACTACAATGTGGCACAGGAAGGAGTGCTTTTTACATGGCACCAGCACAAGACTTTTGCAGGCCAGTCCTCTCCACCAAGCGAAGTGGCCTTAACACTTCAGCTGTGGAGGTCGAATCTTCTTGAGTACAGCAAAGCGCCAGGTATCTTTGTCCTTTGTCATCTCATCTGAAAGGTTCAGCATTCTGAGGTCATCTTTCAGTACTTCGTTTCATGTCACCACATCCCTACAAACTTTTGATGGTTATATACTAGTTCCAGGAATGCATCTGGCATGTTAATTGGTATATCCAATAACTTAACACTGCTGTACGCACTGGCTATATAAGCAATGTGTTTGGAGACAAGAACGGGTTAGATGAGTGCACATGGTCTTGAGTTCAGTCCAACCACATGGCACCTTGAGCAAGTATCTTTTACTATATCCGCAGGACAACAAAAGCCTTGTGAGTGGATTTGGCAGACAAAAATCAAAAGATGCCCGTCATATATATATATATGTGCGTGAGTGTGTGAACATATGTAAATTCCATTTCATCCATGCAAGCATGGAAAAGTGGACATTAAACATGCATCTCATGATGGTGATGATGATACATGCATGTACTTGTAATTCATAAGATATCTAAAAGCATTGTCTTGTTTGAATAGAAACAGAAAACTGAACGACACAAAAAAAAAAAAAAACTA
>NC_068994.1:54367192-54372220 GCF_001194135.2 Octopus bimaculoides | reverse complement strand
AGAACTGTCTGGTTTTTGGAAAAAATTCTTGAAAATTTATAGACAGAAAGAAGCAGTGAAACACTATGATTTATATTCAGTATTGCCAGGCTTTATACTTCCTCTTTCTTTGTGTGTGTGTGTGTGTGTGTGTGTGTGTATGCACACATACACACATATATAAATATGTGTATGTGTATATATATATATATATATATATAATCCAAAGTATACAGTATTATATATCCATCATGGTCGATCTCACCAACCGGTTTCGCACTCACGAGACAACAGAGTGTTAGGTAACAACCCGATTATATAATCCCACACTCAGCAGAGGTAGCCAATATGGAATGAACTATGGCGACTGCTCTCTATTGTTGGAGGTAAATGGACACATCAATTTGTGGTTGTGTGAAAAGGTGATGAAACGAAACAAGTAGGGGATTAAGTTAAGAGTTATGTCCCTCGGTACAAAGACATTACCACTGGGTTGCTAGGAGCTCTCTTGAAGTGTCTGACACACACACACACACACATACATACCTATATATGTATATATATATATAAATATATAAATATATATATATATATATATATATATATATATATATATATATATATACATATACATACATACATACAATTTCTTTGGCTAAACCCTTCAAATGTATGTGTGCTTGTCCTCCCTGCCACCACTTGACAACCAGTGTTAGTTTGTTTACCTCTCCGTAACTTAGTGGTTCGGCAAAAGAAACTGATAGAATAAGTACTAGGCTTTAAAAAAAGTACTGGGGTCGATTCATTTAACTAAGAATTCTTCAAGGTAGTGCCCCAGCCTCGCCACACTCTAATAACTGAAACAAGTAAAAGATAAAAAAAATGTGTACACAAAATATGTGAACACGTGAATGATGCAGTCTTCAACAAGGATCAATCTAGCCTTCAACTAGGGTCAACCCCAAACCCCACAGATCAAGGAATCACCCTGATTATTAAGAGCACAAGTCCTTACCCAACTGCATTCAGTCTCACCACTTTTGCTGCAGCCATCCAACTGTTGACAAATTTGCTGGGCTGGGGGTGGCACTTCCCTCTCTATATTCACATTCTTTTCCAATTCATGGTCAGATCAGGTTGCATGTTGGGGCTGGGGTCATTCCAAGTTAGTGGTCCCACAGACTTTGTCATGCGTAGAGCTGACCATGTCCACCAGTGGTCTCCATCACTGGCAGTCCTGTGCCAGTCCCTCTATTTCCTCCATCTGGTGCAGGGCCTGCCACAAAAGCTTCTTCCCGCCTGCATCTGCTGCATCAAACGAGAGTAAAGCCCTGGTGTGGGAGACAGAGGACATGTCTGTACCAGTGCATGCAATGGATAGCTATGAGGTGGGAGGCTGACCCCAAAAGGATGAAAGGCAAAGTCGACTTTGGCAGAATCTGAACTCAGAATGTACAGACAGACAAAATACCACTCAGCATTCTGTCTGGCATGCAAACGATTCTGCCAGCTCGTTGCCTTAATATTAATAATAACAGCAGCAGCAGCAGTAGTAGTGGTGGTGGTAGTAACAATAATAATGGTTTCAAATTAAGGCATGAAGCCAACAATTCTAAGAAGAGAGGTCAATAACCCCAGCGCTTAACAGATGCTTGATTTTTGTCGACCCTGAAAGGATGAAAGGTAAAGTTGACCTTGGCAATGGAGGGAATACCAAAAAAAAAACATCTTTACTTTTTTTTTAATAACATTCTACACAATCTGCCAATTTTTATCATTTTCAAATATATTACATTTGCAGGAAATTGTTCAAATATTTTCTAGGGATGCAGAGCTTATAAAAATGGTCACAAACCATCAGTGATGGAAATGGTATTAGGAACTAGGGGTATGCTAAGATCGGTCAGACTAAGGTTGGGAAGGTGGGACTAGGCACAATAGTCCACCTCACACAATGAGATGAAATGAATGGGAATGCTGTAACTCTGCATAACCATATAACCATCATGGAAACCATGGGTCTATCTAATTACTCCACCTGCTAGAAATAGTAGCTATATCACTGAACTGGTTTAAAAAAGGAAGGTCATGCTGGATAATTCAGATGTGTAAGTAGTTGGCTGGAAGGCCTTTTCTTACCAGAGATGATAAAAGAACTGACCTGAGGGCTTAATTATGGACAATCGTATGCAGGCATGAGTGTGTGGGTGAGAAGTGCACTTTTTAATAATGGGGTTTCAAGTTCAGTCCCATGGCTTGGCATCTTGAGAAAGTGTTTTGGGATTATAGCTCCAGACCAACCAAAACTTCTGAGTGAATATGATAGATGGAAACTGTGTAGAAGCCTGCTGTATATGTGTGTGTATGTGTGTGTGTGTGTGTGTGTGTGTGTGTGTGTGTGTGTGTGTGTGCGTGCATGTGCTTATGTTTGTTCTTTCACTGCTTGAAGGTGTTGGATTGTTTACATCACCGTAACTTAGCAGTTCGACAAAAGACACTGACAAAATAAGCACTAGGCTTCAAATAAGGAACGGGATTCACTTGTTTGACAAAACCCAACAAGGTAGTGCTCCAGCATGGCCACAAATGAGTGCAACAAGATGAAAAGAAAAGCAGAAAGAAGATATGGTAAATTATCGTCAGCCAGGATGCTGAGCCGTCAAATGTCGATATACGTTGCTTTTGCTACAATTTGGTTCTGACAGTCTGCGAGGCATCAATCAGCGGCAGACATGACACATTTTTATTTCAGGTGCAAAGACTCGAGCAGCATGAAATAGATTACCTTGCTCAAGGACAAAACACGCCACACAATACGAGAATTGAATGCATAACCTTATGATCTTGAATCTGACAGACTAACCACAAAGCCACTTGCACATATGTGCAGAACAATTGCAGGAAGGAATCAGCTCATATACATGGTGATGTGTGTGTGTGTGTGTGTGTGTCTCCTCACATCATCATAATCATCATAATTATCATTTTAGCATTCACATTCCCATGCTTGCATGATTTGGACAGTTTATTGAGATTGGTTTTTCTCTGGTTGGATGCCCGTCCCGTCACCAACCCTTACGCGTTCCCAAGCAAGGCAATATTTCCCTATGACCAGACATGGTTTCACACAAGACTGGAAATGAATGGACATCACTTATACTACAGCAAGAACTTATTTACAACCACTATTCAATGTCAGGTCAAGGAGACACAATCACACACACACACACACACACACACACACACACATACACATATTTTATGCTGGGATTCTTTCAGTTTCACTCCAAAAGCCTTGGTTGGCTCAAAATTATAGTAGAGAAGAGCCGCCCAACTGCTAAGCAGTGGGACTGAACCTGAAACTATGAGGTTGGAAAAGGGAAGCAAAATTCTTAACCAAACAACCACACCTACACACACACACAGAGTGGTAAGTGGTAATGTCAACAACACTAGTTCAAAACAACCACATCACATGTATGTATGTATGTATACATGATATATATATATATATATATATATATCATGATAATGGTAACTGCTTCAAGTAATTTCTATTGACATTCCAATGCTAAACAAAGTAGTTCTCTTCTCAAAACATCTTACTTAAAACATCAGTCATTGAGAACAAGGAAAAAAAAAAACAGAAAAATATCTACAAAAAAAACAAAAAAAGCCAAAGGTGGAAATGTGCCCTTGGTGATGACCTTGACCTTCATTGTCATTGCCCTTGATTCTTTGCCTCTACTAGCAACCAGTAAAGTAATGGGAAAGTGGGAAAGTACGCATGTGTGTGTGTGTGTGTGTGTGTGCATGTGAGTGTGTGTGTGTGTGTGCGTGTGTATATTCACATGTGTGCACACACTCACACACATGCAAGTGTAATTTGAACTGAGAAGAGTCAGTAACCCTCCATGTACATGATACATGTGTGTGCGTGTGTGTGTGTGTGAGTGTATACCACATAAAAAACACCCAAGCTGGTGCCATGGAAAAAGCACCTATGCAGGTGCCACATTAAAGTCACCCATGTTGGTGTCACATGTAAAGCACCTGTGCCGGTGGCATGTATAAAGCACCTGTTGCTCTGGTGCCACACAGAAAGACCCTATTTGATGCCACGTAAAAAGTACCCAGTACATTCTGTAATGTGGTTGGCATTAGGAAGGGCATGCTTCTGTAGAAACCATACCAAAACAGACAACTGGAACGTAGAGCAGCTTTGTGTCTTTTCAACTCTTGTTACAAGATCCAACCCATGCCAGCATGGAAAACAGGCGTTAAATGGTGGTGGTAGTGGTGGTGGTGGTAGTGGTGGTGGTGGTGGTAGTGGTGGTGGTGGTAGTGGTAGTGGTGGTGGTGGTGGTGGATGCATGAGTACTTGGAACTTTCTGGGTTGCTACTCAGGAATGCATGTAGCCTACCAGGGTGGTTTGAATTCTAAGCCATGATGGTAAAGGCAACTAACCCGGGAGATGGAGAACTCAAACAAAAAAGAAAAAAAAATTCTGAGGTTTGTTGTTTATTGTGTTTGTGGTAAATATTTTCACTGACGTTTTCTGCTATCAGCATTTCCAAAAAATGTGGCCGGTCCAGGGCAAGTGCTCATCTCTGAACAAACACCATTTGCATGGGTAATTAAACAACTATTGGCTGTTAAAACCCCCATATGTCAAAGTCAATGGAAGAAGTCATCATGTGTGTGTGTGTGTGAGTTTGGCAGAGTTCATGATGATGATGATGATGATGATGATGATGATGATGTTTGAATGTTTTTACACACTACACGTTTTACTATAAACTACTTTTGACTTGTACGGCAGAAAATAAGTTAACAACAACAATCTCTACAAATAACGCAGACTATCCCACACAGGCATCTTTCTATCCCCTGCCCAGCTTCAGACACAAAACTATTCCAGCCCTTTCATCGATCATCAGCAAACTGGATGTGTTATAAGAGCCATGGTGTATATTCCAGCACTGGGTTCAATTCCTGCCAAAGTCAGTTTTGCCTTTCATACTTTAGGTATGTGGGGGGGGGGGGGG
>NC_068994.1:54360116-54367182 GCF_001194135.2 Octopus bimaculoides | reverse complement strand
CCGTTTCTCTTTCCCCTCTCTCCTTCTGTTTCTTTCCCCTCCTTCCCCCTCTCTCCCTCTCTGTTTCTGTTCCTCTCCCTCTGTTTTTCCCCTCTCTCTCCCTCTCAGTTTCTTTTCCCCTCCCTCTCTATCTCTCTTCATTCAAAGGTCAACCGTATCATAGGATACTCAACCACTTTACATGTCACTTGTTGACCAAACAGCTGGGTACTCATCATCATAAGTGACGGTTGAATCCACCACCAATCCAACCCCACCCACCACCACCACCACTACTACAACCATGTCATTCCTTTTCACCAACATAAAGAACATGAAAGTTATTTATATTCAGCCATATAAACACATACACATACCTACATGTGTGTGTATGTATATTTACATGTGTGTGTACATAGGTGTGTGTATGTATACTTATGTGCGTATGGACATGTGTGTATATGTATATTTATGTGTAATGCATGAGGGGGAATGGAGATGTGTGTGTGTGTGTGTGTGTCGGTGTGAAAACACTTAAATTAGAAATCATTTATTATATACGAAGAAATCATTTTAAAAAAGCAGGTTAACATAAACCTGATGGAAGAAAGCTTTTGTGTAAGCGCTTTCAGTGGAATTCAGTTTTTCAAATACATGTGGTTTAGAAGATTTTTTAGATTATTAATAATTTTAAATTTAATTTCTAAATCCTGAGACATTATTGAGGAAATTTTTCGTCGATGTGTATGTATATACATGCTGAGACCCCCTTCGGTCACGAATGAACATGGGATTGCACCTAGAAAGATACCCTCCGAGGCACACGTCTGGGCAAGGTTGTTTATGGAAGATCAGCAGTCACCCATGCATACCAACCTTCCCTCTCCATGCCACCAATGTTATCCAAGGGAAAGACAAAGACTGATACAGCTTCGCACCTGTGACGTTACAACTCATTTTTGCCAGCTGAGTGAACTGAAGCAACATGAAATAAAGTGTCTTGCTCAAGAACACAACACGCAGCCCGGTCCCAGATTCACTTCACAACCTCACGGTCATAAGTTCGACGATCTAACCACTGAATCATGCTCCTTCACACACACACACACACACACATATATGTATAGCACCCACTACACTCTTGGAGTGGTTGGCATTAGGAAGGGCATCCAGCTGTAGAAACCTTGCCAGATCAGATTGGAGCCTGGTGTAGCCATCTGGTTTCACCAGTCCTCAGTCAAATCATCCAACCCATGCTAGCATGGAAATCAGACGTTAAACGACGATGATTATGTAAAAATGATGAAATGAATATTAATTTTCAAAAGAGAAATATTTATCACCTTAAAATAAAATTAAATAAAACAAACTCCCCCCCTCTCCCATAACTACACTGTCATTGTCTTCTCTTTCCTCTTCTACCTCGCTTTTCTTTCACTCATCCTGCACCTCTTATACCAACTCTCTTTATCTCTCCTTTACTCACTCTTCCCCTCTCTTTATATAATGTAAGGCCTGACTGGAGAAATCACCTGACCAATATTTATATTGTTTTATTAAATAGAAACAGTTCCTGTCTCCAGTCCAGCCATCGCCAAAAACACAGAGGACCAGCAGTTGCCTAGTGGCCACCCTGTGCAGTAACCATGCAGTGTATCATACATAAAGGGGTAGCTAATTAGCCACCCCTTTCTGCATAATACACTTTCAACTACAATCAACATACACATATACATATCAGCCACCATGTGAGGTCCACAATTCTCCCACATACCTCATGTTAAACCAGTGGAGGCCAGAGATATATTGAATCTATATAGCATCAATGTCCCTGACAACTATCTGGTTACTATTTAGGCCCAGGTCATGACATTTTTAAAACCCTTCAGCATTTAAACTGGCTATATCAGGGCCCAAACACTCAACCTACCTGTTGCATGTTCAAATTGTCTAGATCAGGCCTCTCATGCCTACCCTACACGAGTACTTCCCTTTCTTCAAACAAAATGAAAAAAGGCACTCAAGCCACAACCAGCCCATCTTTTTAGGACTACAATATCAGCGAGTTGTTTCTTTTCCTAAGATGGTGTATGGAAATACAGTGAATGAGAGAGAGAGGTGGGGGGCTTGGCTGCAATTTCTAGCAAATTGAGCGATCGTATTGGATGCCTCTGTAATTTGACTTTTTTTAAATGGTGGACGATGTTTACTTCAAATGGTACAAAGAGGTCATAACGTAAACAGACGGACTTCTGGAGAGCGAAAGAGACCGAGAGAGAGAGGGGGGTGGGGTGGAGAGATTCCATTCACTATTGTGTGTGTGTGAGCGTGTGTGCGTGTGTGTGTGTCAGATACCATAATTGACTTCGAGTAGTTGTAGTTCCGTTGACATACTGCTGTGTTGACAGTCACTGAGTTACGAACACTAATATCAACACCACTACCAACACAATCAACATCACCATCAACATCATCGTCATCAACTGTTAGAAATACACTCAAACTAACAACCAAAAATAAATATTTCCACCACCACCACCATTATCCTTTCAAGGCCAGCAAGTTCGGGGGAGGAGGGAGGTTGATTACATTGACCTCTGTGCTCAGCTGGTACTTATTTTATCGAACCCGAAAGGATGAAAGGCAAAGTCGACCTCGACGGAATTTATACCCAAGGACATAAAAACGGTTGAAGCGCCGTTAGGCATTCTGCCCGGCGTGCTACCGATTCCGTCAGCTCACCGCTTGACTGCTGCCACTACGAATACCAACCAACAGAATTATTATACACGAGACCATGTGGGAGCCTCCACTTACGTACCCGTTCGAAAGCTAGAAATAGCAGCCAAATGTTCCTCAACTCTTACCCTGTTGTAAAACTTCTAAAATACGAGATTTTGTCCAAAACGCTCAGAGTAAACCGTGTTCTACGTGAGAAATTCTACCAGTATTCGAAGTTTCAAACTGTTTAGTCGGAAAAAAAATTGATTAAAAAATATGTGATTGAGATGGAATAGATCCGAAGAACATTCTTAATAATGCAGTTTTAGGCAATTCTAAACAAAGGCGGAATGATCAGGCAGCAGCATTTGATTGTAGGTCGTCTCTATCAGAGCTGACCTGGGGTTAAACAACAATACACGCAAAGAAGCTCCGATAGGCGTAGGCATGGCTGTGCTGTTAAGAAACTCTTTTTGCAACCTTGTAGTTTCGGGTTCAATCCCAGCCGTGTTGGCAACCGGTGTCAGTTTGCGTCCCCGTAACTTAGCGATTCGGTAAAACAGAACCGATAGAATATGTACGAGAAATTAGGAAAAAAAAAGTAAAAGATAACTGTATACAAGTTAAATGGGCTGTAACACTTTACTATTGACTTCTTATGCAGCAGGCGTCCCCGGGTATTTCGGTTTCATTGACGTCGACCAACACCTGTTGGACACGCACCAACGACCGAGCTTCGACGTAATCGCTCGATCTGTTAGAAATAGCAGCCAAGTACTGCTCAAAATATACCTTACTGCCTTTTACAAAAAAAGGGATACAATGGATATATGTTCTTTAATTCTCAACGTATAGGTCACGGCTGGAATTCCTCTGATCATAATCAAATAACAAAACTAACTTTGAAAACACGAAACCAAAGATGTGGCTATGGGAAGTGCTAACAATAACCGCCAAAATGTCCCTCAAATTGCAGTGTATTGTTTTCGTACAAAATTAATCAGGTTGGTCACGGTTGTAACGCCTTCTAGCGAAAGGACTGCTCTGCTTGATGATGGATGGCCTGGGGTTAAGCAACAAAAAGCAAAAACAACTATAACCTCAACAAAGAGCAACAGAAATGTCTGCTAGAAATAGCAGCCAGATCTTTCTCTCTAAAAAAAAAGGACACGTCAGATATAAACACAGTCCGAGACAGGCTGCTTAAAATTAAAATCAAATGGTCACGGTTGGATTACCCTTGATCAGCACCTGCCCATTCGGTAAATAACGAGAACACCAACAACGCCAATAACAACAACAGCATCAACGTGTCCTCCAACAACACCAAGAACAATAATTTATTCACCACCTGCTAGAAACAATGGGCAACAGGGCCAACAATTTTCGGGGGATGAGTTAAGTGGATTACATCAACCCCAGTGCTTGAAATGGTACTTGTTTTTATCGACGCCCGAAAGGATAAAAAAACAAAGTCGACCTCGGTGGATTTTCGCCTCAGAACTAACGACGGACAAAATGCTGCTAAGCACTTTGTCCGGCGTGCTAACCGATTCTTCCAGCTCACCGCCTCATCTGCTAGAAAATAATACTTCAATCTCTCACAAATAACAAACAAAACACTGCCGCCACCGACTTAAAAGAGAAAAGAACCATCAGACAATGTAGGCTTCGACATCTCAAAATCCATTAAAAAAAAAAAATTTTAAACGAGAGAGAGAGGAGAGATAGTCAAGGCTGGATTGCCTTTGGTCCTAGGTTTGCTTAATCAGGGCTAATCTAATATTTAATTAAACAACAATAAAGTCAAGTAAGACAACAACACGTGTAATGTTATTTCACTCCAGGTCAGTATTAATCAACTAAGCCCTGTGGTAAATGTACATTCCAGCCGTGATCACCAGGTTTAAAAGGTGATCTTTGCTACCACCCCTGCTGTTTTGGCGCACGTTGTATTCCTGTAATGTGGTGAACGTAGACACTGAAACAAAACAACAAACAACAATGAGTAACAGCACCAAACATAATCGAACAGATTGATCGATCTTCATCAATCACATCAATCACATCCAGCAAAACGACGAGCGATGGCGGGAAGGGATGAGCAGCTGTTACACAGTCGCTAAATTTGCTAGAAATAACAGCGAAATTCCTTTTAAAACCATCTTCTAACCGTCTTAACAACACAAAAGTAACAGATATGTTTCGTATACAAATACAGATATAAAAACAAAACAGGATGGTCATAACTGGAATGGAACATATTATTAGGTGCGTGTCTGTGTGTGTTGTATACCCGGACTAAACAACTACAAATATTACTACTAGTATTCTTATTAAAACTAGTACTACTCCTAAAATAGCTACTACAATTCTTACTACAGTAATTACTACGACCCCTACAACTACGACTATTCTATTGCTGCTGCTGCCGCTCTTATTACTACACTAGTAACTGTTACAACGACTCTTATAAGTACTACTCTTACTACTACTACTACTACTATTGCTACTACTATTACTACTACAATCACCATGTTGAGTGTTGTCAACAGTAAACAAAGGCATCGGGTTAATTTATGCAAGAAGCTTGTGGTTGAAAACGAGAGGACAAACAAACGAATTGGCGGTGGGACACTCGACTGGACTGTGTGTGTGTGTGTGTGTACGTACGTGTGTGTGTGTGTGTACGTGTGTGTGTGTGTGTGTGTGTGTGTGTGTGTGTGTGTGTAGAAAGTTACAGACAGACAGACACGCCTAGAAATGTTCTTAACTTAGAAGTTATTTACTATGTCTAGACGTAATTCATACATACATAGAGGTAAATAGATAGATAAATAGACAGATATAGAAAGAGATAGACAGATATACATACATATCTATGAATTTATGAATATATAGATATGCATACATATAGGTATGTGTGTGTGTATATATATATATATGTATACACATATACATCATATAGCTTAGATTATATATATATATATATACATATACACACACACACATATATATAACGAGAAACACTAGTACACACACACGAGTTTGTGAGTGTGTGGTGTTTGTCTGAACTGGGAAAATACTTTTCAACCAAACTGTTTTATTTTTCAATTTCAGTGGTGTTCATACAAAACAATTGAAATATATGCAAATTTGGAAAATAAAAAAAAAATGAAACTATTAATTACTTTAAAATTAAATTAAGGGGAAATAAATTTCTCATTTGTATTTTTGCAATGAATGTCATCATCAATAACAATAAATTCTGTTTAAGTATCAATTAATTTACAAATGAAATGCATTGATTAATTCCATATAAGGAAGCGTGACAATTTTAGCGTGACCAAGCAACTGACAATAAGACAACCAATATTTTGTGTGTATGTTTGTATATATTATATCATATCTAAGTATATATGTGTATATATACATACATATATATATACTTTTATTCTTTTATTTGTTTCAGTCATTTGATTGCGGCCATGCTGAAGCATCACCTTTAGTCGAACAAATCGACCCCAGGACTTATTCTTTGTAAGCCTAGTACTTATTCTATCGGTTCTCTTTTGCCGAACCGCTATATTACGGGGACGTAAACACACCAACATCGGTTGTCAACCGTGGTGGGGGACAAACACAGACACATAAACATATATATACATATATATATGTACGACGGGCTTCTTTCAGTTTCCATCTACCAAATCCATTCACAAGGTGCCACGCAGTATATATATATATATATATTTAAGATAGTTAAGCAAAATGCTAAGCGAGATCGAACCGGGGACCTCGTAGATTGCGAAGTGAATTTCTTAAGCATTCGGCCACGTTTGTTTCCATGTACATACGTATTTATATCCAGGCAGTCAGCCAGCTAACCATCTATACACGCACACACACACACACACACACACACACACACACACACATCTACGTGCTGGCATGCAAGCATCCGTCCACACATTCATCTATTCAATCATATATCAATCCATATACACATACATACAAACACATGCATACATACACATATCACATGCATACATAGACATATACACCACACACAAACATACATGCATATATATATATATATATATATATATATATATATACACACACACGTATATAGGTACATAATATGATGAATAAGAGAAGCATTCTTGTAAACTAT
The DNA here is from genome assembly GCF_001194135.2 of Octopus bimaculoides. Lineage (NCBI taxonomy): Eukaryota > Metazoa > Mollusca > Cephalopoda > Octopoda > Octopodidae > Octopus > Octopus bimaculoides. The sequence goes on along the minus strand of NC_068994.1, from coordinate 54,360,305 downwards.
TTTCCTTCATCTCAATAAATATGAAAACACGAAAAAGAAAATAATGAATAAAATAAATATATATTTCAAACGATAACATCATGGAATATAATAAACTGAAGTAAATGGAAACCCGTGTGTGTGTATATATATATATGCATAATAAATATACGCATCTCTTTCCGTCCCTACTTGTGTGTGAGTATATAG
>NC_068994.1:54352684-54359203 GCF_001194135.2 Octopus bimaculoides | reverse complement strand
ACTGGCATAAATACATTCACGTATGTACCCATGCATACATACATACACACACACACACACATATATATACGCATACACACACATGTTCACGCACATGCTCATTCACACACTTGCGTACGTACCCTTATGTACACACATGCACGTACATACACTAACATGCACTTACGTACGTGTCCAAGTATGCATACATGCACGCATGCACAAACATACACTAACATAAAATACATTTACATACATACATATACACATCCATACTCACGTACGTACCCACCTATACATACATCCATCACGTACGTACACATTTCTATTAACTCATACACACACACACACACAGCACAACATATTTACGTCTCACATACACACACACATTTATTAAATTCTTCGAAAAAGAATAATAAATGGTCGTCTGCATTTTTTAAAATTTGTTTTAAAGGAATGTGACATTGTTTTATGTGAGTGGATACATAAGATAAAATGGGGGGAAGAGAGATGCTCTGTGAACCACCATCGTGTTTTGTAAATAATAGTCATATACTAAAACGATGATCCTATGCAACCAACAGAACACATTTTTCTTTCAATTTGGTAACGGTCTCTCCGCCATGCAACACAAACACACACTTACACTCACACTTACATTCCCTCTCACTCAAACACAGTTACACTCAGACACTGGCTCCCTTTCATACACACGTATGCATATCCTCCACCCCCTCTACGTTTCTCTCTCTCTCGTTCTTTCTCGCAAACACACACACACATGTATGCTCTCTTGCATACACATGTACACACATCCTCTTTCTCTTTCTCTTACACTCATATACGCACTCACACTCAAACATTGGCTCTTTTACATACACTCATACATATCCTCCCTCTCTCTCTCTTTCACTCTATCACACTCTCACTTGCACTCATAAACACTGGCGCTCTGCATACACATGTACTCTCTTTCTTTCTCTCTCTCTTCCTCCTCTCTCACATGCACTCACACTCATAAACACTGGCTCTTTTACATACGCATGCACACATATCCTCTCTTTCTGTGATACATATACACACGCACACACATGGGTACTTTGCACACACACACACACGTACACGTACACATACACTCTTTTCTCTCACACGAACGCAGACAAACATACACACGCGCACACACAAATATATACACATTTTGTTCGGCTCGCGTTCCTTCCTCTTCCCTTCACATTTTCACTCATACACATTCTTTTACTCTCTCTCTCTCTCTCTCTCTCATACAAAGTTTCTCCCTCACATAGTTTCTCCCTATCTCTCTCTCACGTATACCCATCATTTCACTCATTCTCTCTTTCTGTCTCTCTCTCACATACACACCTTTCTCACACGTATTTCTACCTTTCACTCCCTATCTCTTTCTCTCAACACACACACACATTAACTCTCTCTCCCTCCCCCTTCTCTCTCACTCTATATTCACCTTGCTACGTGAAGTTTCGCTTCACCATTTTTCTAAGTGACACGCATCGACTTTTAGGTGCTCAAGATGAGATCAGATGATGGAACCCTGTTGACATTTGGTCTGGTTGTAAACGTGTATCCATCTGTCTGTCTATCGATCTTTCTGTCTATTATCTTACTATCTCCTCGTCTCTCTCTCTCCCTTTCTCTCTCTCATACACAGACACGAACACACATACATACATACATACATACATACATACATACATACTTGTAAGTTTGGTGATGCAGCAGGAAAATAGAACTCAAAACATGAGTAAGTACATGTTTTTTTTTATTAATAATCGGCTCAAGTTACAGAGTGACTCAGGGGCCAACGCACGAAACTCTCGGCCCATGAGTCACTCTGTAACTTCTGCCGATTATTAATCTTTAAAAAATTACATGTACTGATATGTACACATATATAATATATACATACAAATATATGTGTGTGTTTGTGTGTATAAACATACATGAGTCGTCTAAGAGTTCATAAGTCAGGGGAAAGATGCTCTCGTATATGTCATTTCGAATAACAATTATAAACATATAGATATATATGTATATATGTGTGTATATTGACAAACAGACAGATAGATAGATAGATAGATAGATAGATAGATAGATAGATAAAAACTGGACTTAATCTGTCGTCCAGATTAAAAACATCACCAGGCTCCCTGAGTGCCGTTAACGGAGTTCACCCTATTGTAAACATTGAGACTAAGTTTCCCATTTGAGAGTACCTCCCTCTCTCCCCCAGACCAGTTTCTGATGCTCTGTAAAGGGTCACAAGAGCACTGCCCTTCCCTCCTGACTAAAACTGGAGAGGTGGGGTATGGGTGGTATATGCCAGCATGTACGTGCCAACCACGAAGCCGCAATTGTTTTCACGGGAACTTCTCCGTCATTTATCGATAAACTGCGTCCCTCGGGATTTCCTGACAGATACCCATAAAGAAAAATTACCTCGAATATTTTTAGCAGTGCGGCTTGCCTGATGAAGGTCTATGTCTCATGAAGCCCCAGTCTTTTTGAAAAAAAAGGCTGCCCAATCTTGTTCTTCGTTGTCGTTCGACCAGTTAGAAATAGCTAGCTGGTCCCGAAATAGCTAACTGGTCCGTACCATCCCAAAATAAGGAAAGGACACATTAGATACAGTCCTAAATATCTTCCCTTATCTGACCAAATGGCCACGATGGGAATGTCTTTGTTCGTATGTCAACTCGGTCAGGGCTGACCTGGGCCTAAACAACACTAGCTTTCAGTTTTAATCTTGATCGTTGAGAACTTGTGTGTGTATGCATATAAAACACACTGCAAAGACATCACAAAAACTGTTACTCACAGTTTCACGTTCCCGTTCGTCGGACAGTTTGGGTTGAGAATGGAACAAAAATAAGGTTATACGTATAAATATACAATTACGTTGATAGATACACATTTGTGTGTATATGTATGTTTATATATAAGTGGTAGAAAACAGCGTCAACAGTTTCTGTTTTCGGGAAACGAACAAACGAAGGAGCTTCTAAGCAACTTGCGGCCCGAGGGACAGTGCTACACGCATGGCGATGATCCATGCGTTATGCATCTTGCTTTTCGAAAAAGGTTGCCCGCGCCTCCTCTACGTGATCACTCGACATGCAAGAACTAACAGCCAAAAGTCTCCATCAAATCACAACCGACTGGCTTTAAATAAAGTTATGACATTTTGGAAGAAAAAAGACGAGATAGTCACAGGCAGATTTTTAAAAAAAGCAGAAGACAAACAGTAACTTGGCTCTAGTAATTTCACAACATTGGTACATAGTTTATCGACCCCAGAAGGATAATGGCAAGGTTGAATTCGGTATGATTTGAACTCAGAACTCTATTGTTGTTAATATCAGATCAACTCACTTCGTTTCTAGTGGGGTTATCATACCCGTTTCGTTATAGGTGAAGTGCATCTCCAACTGCGTTATATAATGTCCTTTTTGCAGACAATCAGGTGTCCTTCAGGGAGATTTAGTTACTACTTTTAGCAAATTGAAAGATCACTATAAAGTGGTCTGGTTTCGTTGCGTTGCGTAAACCTGTTGTTTGGCCTCAGGTCAGTCTGATCTAGTTGTAGACTTACGATGAAAGACACTCCAGAAGTGATCGTGCTATCCCACCCTCGTAAGTTGGTGAAGGCACTAAGTAACTATAAACCCAGATAAAAATGCAGTTCTTTAGTTCAAACTGGAGCAACCTTTTCCGAGAAACGGGCCGTATCAGGCGAGCCGTACTACTAAAAACATTTCAAAGTAATTTTTCGCAAGGCGTGCCATTCAGAAAGTCCCGCGGGCTTCAATTTGCTTATGACTCGTTGAGTTCGTCATTTCACCAGAATCTTTTGAGGCAAAAAGTACCTCAGGAAATGGAATGATAGAATAACAGAATAATGGGGAAATGGAACAACAGAATAATAGAATGACTGAGAGAAGAAGAGAATGATGGAATGAATGCTCGTGCCATTTCATTTCTTTCGTTTCTTCAAGAAATCCTACGCGACGTTTGTTCGTTAAATCGAATGAAATAAAGCGATTAGATTTACAAAATGAGAACTGGAATCGGTAAAAATCGTGTCAAAGCACAGACTCGAGAAGACTCGACTCACGGTTGGTGGCGGTGGGGAGGTGGCCAATGTCACTCATTGAGAGGCGAGAGAACGAGAAATATCGATAAGAAATGGTAATGACTTGTATGCATCCCACGCAAATCGATACGAGAAAGAAAGAGATTAAAAGAGGTATATATAGACAGAGAAAGGGAGGGAGAAAGACTAGAAGACAGAGAGAGAAAATGAGACAGAGAAAAGAAAGAGCGACAGAGAGGGAATGATAGACACAAGGAGACCGAAAGACAGACAGAAGATAAATAGATAGATAGATAGATAGATAGATAGATAGATAGAGAGACAGATAGATAGATAGAGACAAACAGAAAGGGAGAGATAAACAGAATGAAAGACCGAGAGAAATAGAGAGGCGGAGGAGACAAGCAGACAGAAAAAAGAAGGAAAGAGAGGCAGAGATGCAGGGAGAACTTAGAGAAAGAGAGACAAATAGTCAAAGAAAGAGAAAGAGAGAGAGAGAGAGAGACAAAGAGTAAAAGAGAGAAGAGATGAGTGACCCTATATAAATAAATAAAAAAAATTGTGGTGCCGAATAATTCCTGTGCGTGACCTTAGAAAGGAGCTGTTGCTGTTATTGGTTGTTCAGTCCCTGGATCACAAGTATCGGTTGATACGTTTTGTGGTGGTAGTGATGGAGGAGGTAGAAGTGAAGGTGGTTTCTTTTGTAGATGTTTATATGTAGTGTTTAATCGTTTACGCGCGTGTGTGTGTGTGGGGGGGGTGCGTATGTATATATGCACATATGAGGTGTTTGGGTGTTTATGTATGTATGTTTTATATGTGTGAATGTGGCATTTTATGTGTAGTACGTGTGATATTTTACGTGCACGTATGCACATATTTATATGTGTGTGTGCGTGTGTGTGTGGTGTTTATGCATCTATGTATGTATGTGTGACATTTTGGTTGTTAATATATCTGGTATTTTGTGTATGTGTATGTGCGTATAAGTAGTGGTGGTATTTGGCTATTAGTGTAGTATGATAATATTATTTTAGCCCTAGGTTAGAACAAATTGAGTAGACCTATCTACAACCAAAAGTGTTCCAGTTGTGGCCATCACGTTCTTCTTCTTTCTTTCCATCTGTTTCAGACATAGTGAGTCGAATATTACATTTCAAAACGTGTCTTTCTCACCAATCCCGCTTTTTCAAGACTGTTGGCATGATTTGAGGGAGATTTCACCTTCTGTTTCTAGCGGATCGAGTGGCAACAGAGACTCTCTTTGATGTCTCGAGCATCGACCTGACTTAATCAATAGAAATCAGACATCAGTAGTTCAATTAAAGCTGAAGATTCTTGTAATTTTATTGAAGATAATAAACATAAAATAATTTCGCTTGTGTTTGTTTATCGACATAATTTTCTTTTATGATTTTCTCTTGAACCGTTTATTTCGCGGGCTTTGCTAGCACACACGGCTGGAGTGCGTGTGTGCGTGCATGAGCGAGTGTGTGCGCGTGTGGATCTATATAGAGTCTGCATGCGTGTAAGTCGATCAATATGTACATGTGTATTATTGCTTAGATATGAGTTTACGTGGTTTTGGGTTCGTAGCTATGTGGCTGAGAAAGAACGATGAAACCTAGCTGGAGGTGTGATGATCCGGAAATAAACCTGAGGCCGAATACCTACTTGGGCAAATGTCTTCTACTATAGCCCCAGACTAACCAAAGCCTTGTGAATAGATTTGAAAGACGAAAATTGAAAGAACCCCATTTGTGTATACATATGCATAAAGCCCGTGTGTATGTGAGTGTATATATGTATGTGTGTGTGTGTCTTTTCCTTTGTGTATGCTCCCACCACACCACCAATGCTAGACAATCGGCGTTGACTTGTTTGTGTCCCCATAACTTGGCAGTTCAGCAAAAGAAATTGATAGAATAGGTAGCGGACTGTGAAAGATAAATACATGGGTTCTTTTCTTTGATTAAAACCCTTCAAGGTGATAACCTAGCAAGGCCACAGTCCAATGACTGAAACAAGTAAAAGACACGGGCACAATATGTGGAGATCCCATATCAGTAGACGGATGAGGACAATGCGCTGTAAATCCGTCGAGAAGAAGGCCTCGAAACGGTGTATCATTTCCTCTGATGACTCCTGAAACCTTCTGGCATATGGTATGCAGAGCTTTCCACTGACTTCACTTGTAAAAGCAAGCTGTTTCCCAAGTCTCTATCCGTATCTTTGTCTCTGTTTTATTAGTGTGGTTTCTCTGTGCGTACGAGGGCGCGCTGGAAAGTTCTTGGCTTTGGGTAAAAGAAAATACAGGAGGATCAGTTAATTATGGTTTTATTCGACATATTACCCCTCTCAGATTCTCACACTTATTTCAGTGGTCCTTCAGTTTTTCTAAGCCCTGTAAA
>NC_068994.1:54348422-54352502 GCF_001194135.2 Octopus bimaculoides | reverse complement strand
TTCTAAGCCCTGTAAAAGAACTGGGAAAGTTGGGCCTCCAGCCAGGCCTTTCACGACACCCTTAAAGCCAGGAACTTTTCAGCAACCCCTCGTATATATGTGTGTGTGGTTGTGTAGTTAAAAAGTTTACTTCCCAAACATATGGTCCCAGGTTCAGTCCCACTGCGTAGCACCTTGGATGTCTTCTACTACAGACTTGGGCCGACCAAAGCCTAGTGAGTGAATTTAACTGAAACTGAAAGAAGCCCGTTGTGTGTGTGTGTGTGTGTGTGTGTGTGTGCGCGCGCGTGTGTGTGCCCATATACAGGCAGCCTGGGATCAGATTGTGTCACATCCCAAGGCAATAGGGTGAGATTCAAAAGTGATTTGGCTGCTAACTTTGGCAAGTTGAACGACGAAGTTCTTCCGTTTTATGTATGTGTGTGCGCACCTCATTTGGTTTCTTGTTTCGATGGTTTAACAGAAAATGAGAGTATGTGTATATTTGTATGTGGTGTACGTGTAATTAGCAGTTCGGTAAAACTGAACGATAGAATAAGTACTAGGTTTACAAAGAATAAGTCTTGAGGTCGATTTGCTCGACTAAAGGTGGTGCTCCAGCATGGCTACAATCAAATGACTGAAACAAGTAAAAGAGTAATATATATATATATATACACACGCACGCACGTATCCATTTTTATGCGCGTTTCTGCGAGTACGTAATTAGTAAGTTTGACAGGTCATACATACATACATACATACATACAGTCATGTATGTATATATGTGGTTTATAATTACGAGTGTTTGTATTTTGTGTCAATGAATGCGTGGAATGCAATATTAGCATGTCCTTGTGTGAATATATGAATGACTGCATGTAAGTGTGCTTTATATATATATTATATATGCACACACACACACACACATACACACACACACACACACGCACGCACGCATTCGCACAAAAGTGGGTAATCCTGAAGTTTTACCAAGCGTACATCAAGTGATCTCGTTTTGAGACAAACCGTAAATGGAGTCTTGACAAAACCGTGACACATTTTTGGCGGGGAGGGAGGAAAATGGTTAACAATATTCCTTGAGCTCTAAGACATTTCGCAATCTCTCTCTCTCTCTCGCTTTCTTTCTCTCTCTCTCTCTCTCTCTCTCTCTCTCTCTATATATATATATATATATATATATATATATATGTTATATATAGATAGATAAATAGATACATACATATACACGCAGACGCACATATTTACATATATATATATATTTACAAATATACACACATATACATGTGTATGTATGAACACTCACTCTGTCTCTCTCCCTCTCTCTCTTTCTCCCTCTCACTATATATACATACATACATACATACATACATACATACATACATACATACACTCACACGCATGCACACACGCACGCACACATACACAAGCATACATCGGAGGAGACCTTGTGTCTACGAAATAAATCAATATTTCGCTTTTATTTAAACATACAAAGTTGCACATAAGAGCTTCCACACCGCCATCGCCACCCACACACCCTGACACATAAACCAACCAACGAGGGAGCGCCTATGTGGTCACTCCGTTTGCAAGAAATAACAGTCAAAATCTCCCTCAAATCTACATTTCTGAACATCAGGGTAAAGGAAAATATTGGCTGATGTGGAGGTTTTATTATTTTTTTTTTGTTTTGATACGTCATATATATCAAATGGACGGGATGGTCGCGGGTGGAACGTTTCTGATTTGATCATAGGTTTACTCGATCTGACAATGTCCCAGACACCACCACCAAACCCTACTATACAGCATAATACACACACACATACACACACACACACATACACATACATACATACGCGCGCGCACACACACGCACACACACACCTGACTTGCTAGAAATAGCACCCTAATATCCCTCAAACTGCGCCCTTGAAAAAGAAAAAACAACTCAAGACGAAGGTAATCCTTAAGACGGTCATGGTTGGAACGCCATGCTTCATCGTAGTCGTCCTGGTGCTACATTTGTACCAGTAATAGCCTCTTTACCCGTACATATCAACAAGCCAAAACTACTACAATTTCCACATAAACACCACCACTACCACCACTACGAACCATACTCACATATAAACATCACCAGCACAGCAATAAGCACCAAACAGTTTCCTCATCACATATACACACACATATACACACATACCTATATAACATAACAGATGCACGCACGCGCACATGCAGACTCACACATACGTATTAACGCGCGCGACCGTTGTTCCTTCCGTGATTTGATTGATAAACGTGCATATAATTATAATAATTCCAGGAGATTAAGTTGAGCAAGAAATGGCGATAGCAATATTTTGGAAGTGCATGTGTGTGTGTGTGTGTGTGTGTATTATATTACGTATACATATATCATGTATACATTTACATAGACACATAGACATATATGTTATGTGTGTATAAGCCGTTTGTACTGTTTCTTTAATCCCAGGACGACATTCCAGGCGTGACCACTTCATCTTTTATTTAGACCATACACACAAGCACACACACATAATTGTGTTATCCTTGTTTCTCCGTTCTAAAGACAGCAGTGTGGTTTTAGGTAGCTTGGGCTGCTATTTCTAGGAGGTCAAACAACCACACGAAGCCCCCCCCCCCTAACGTTTGTGTTTCCGTGTGGAAGTCAGCCAACGTCTGAGTCCTCTCGTCCACCATCAATTTAAAATGTTGACCCTACGAAGAGAGAGAGGGGGGGAGACAAAAGAAAGAAAGAAAAGAGATGAAAACCACATTGGGTAAAGAAGGAGAGAGAATTCCAACATTGCCAAATATTTTTCTCATTCGTAAAATTGCTTTCCATGGGTTAAACAGACTCAAATCCAAGTCGAACGAATGACGGAACCCGTATGCAGTTGATCGACCTGTTAGAAGTCGCAGCGATATCGCCCTCAGAACAACGTTACTAATTCAATAAACAGAAGGAATAGCAACCAGGTTTGCCGCCCAATTGCATCCTAGGGTTAACGGTAAATTAATTCATACAAGGGGGTATATCCAGAGACGTGGTCCTAGGTTATACTACGCGAATTTATGAGGGAAGTGATTGTATTGTAAAATGTTCTGCATAGACATTCGCTCACCACAAGCAGCAAGAGTAGTAGCAGCAACTGAGTTCAAATCCAGCCGAGGTCGACTTCAGTCTCAGGATATAGATAATATAAAAAAACCAGTCAAGCAGTAGAGTCGATTCCATTTTATATATATGTATATATATATAAGAACACACGCCGCACCTAGAACCAGCCGTGAGTCGGATCTACGGTTTAAATTTGATTTGGTACTTATATATCTACAATATCCAAATTATACTTTCATGGTTATTTTACCCCATTGTTAACCCTATATTATGGTACTTAGCCATTTCTGGAGTCCCGTGTTGATGAACCTAGATTCTAATGAATCCTAAAACTAATCTTTCCTTTCTCTTTCTCTCTCTTTATATATATACATGGGTGGGTAGGAAGTTTCGTGTCCCAAGGGCAACCTTCGATTTTTTCTATCCAAAACTTTTTTTGATCATATTTACACGCTTTTGTTTATAGTGTTTATCTGCTTCCAGTCTTGCTATTCCAAAAGAAAAAAAAAAGAACATGGAATTATTTCATGCTCTCCCGAAGTTTAGAAAATTCTTAAAATGCACATTCTTGTATAATGCATCCTAGACGTGAATGGGTAAATGAATGACGAAGACGACAACAATGGCAAAGAAAGCTACTAGAATTTAGTAGGCGGCGGCGGCGGCGGCGGGGAGGAAGAGATGGTTGTGGTGATAAGTATTATAAGATGTTGCTACAAGACGAGACGAAAGAAAACCCACCCACAAACGAAGGAAGACGACGAAAAGAAAAGAAAATACAAGAAAAACAATTATAGAGAAAGAGTTCGGGTTAGGACAGTGGCGGTAATGTAGCTTCGAATCTGATAAGGAAGAACACTTTGTTAGTTTTGTATTTTAATAACGGGAAATGAAAATAACAATAAAATAAAAACTGTTATATATATATATAT
>NC_068994.1:54341111-54348238 GCF_001194135.2 Octopus bimaculoides | reverse complement strand
AACAGTTATATATATACATATATATACATCAGCAGCGTAGCGAGAACGGGGCGAGGAAGGAATTCAACCGTTGGGCACAGACTTAACGGGGAAAGAAATTCTCTAAGGGCCTTTCACTAATGCCTTGTTAATTAAAATTGGGGGACGTCATAGATATTTGCTTCCGGGTGCTCGGGTGCTCTGAAGCCCTTGGTCTCTCTCTCTCTCTCTCTCTCTCTATCTATGTATCTATCTATCTATCTATCTATCTATCTATCTATCTCTCTTTCTTTCTCTCTTTCTTTCTCTCTTCCTCTCTCGCTATCTTTCTTTCTATATGTGTGTGTATGTGTGGTATAATTACAACGTACGCATACATCACAAAAAGTGGAGAAGCAGAAAAAAAAATCAGTAGTTCCACTCTTCAAATCAGTGTAATTAATGGTAAATGGTAAACGCTTCTAAATTGCTCTCTCTCTCTCTCTCACACACACACACACACACACAATTCTTTCACTGGTTTCTATTTACATACATACATAGACATACAAACGCACATACGTATCTATATACGCATACATGTATATATATGAGCGTTCGTGTGTGTGTGTGTGTGTGTGTGTACTTCGTTGACAGTTTTCAATTATCGCATTTGAAACCAAGCAAAATTAACAAAGAGAAAGAAAAGGAGGACCTAACGAGCGTGTAGAGAGAGGACGGGTGTATAGTATTACGTTAGATGAATATTTGCGATGGTAGTAGGTTGCTATGCAAATAAAAATGGTGCAGGACAATGACAGAAGTATACTAAAAATAATTAAGATATACAGTTGATTGTGGCGATGGTGGTGGTGGTGGTGGTGGTTGTCAAGCATTGGTCAAGCAGACCTATGATCAAAGCCATTCCAACCGTGACCATTGGTTTCTTTTATTTTATTTATTTATTTTTTGGTGGAGTGCAGACTGTACAAAGGATTGCATTATCGGATATGTGTCACCCCCACCACCATTTCATTATTGGTGATAATAAGAGTTGTCTAGCACGGGTCAAGCAGACCTATTTTAGAAGCCATTCCAGAGGTGATCATCCTGCATTTGTTTTTTCTGGTTTCTTTTTTTTTTTTTTTTTTTTTTTTTTTTTTTTTTGCAGACATTTTCTTTTTCCGCAGTGTATCAAGGACTACATTATCAAATGTGTGTGTGTAAGTGCGTGTGTGTGTGTGTGTGTGTTTGTGTGTGTGTGTGTCACCCTGCCTTTATTTTATGATAGTTGTGTGTGGTTTGAAATGAAATTTGGCTACTATTTCTAGTAGGTTAAACGACCACATAGAGGCTTCGTCGTTGACGATGACGATGATGATGATGCCGTTGTTGTTTAGCCCCAAGCCGTCCTTGAACGAGCAGACCTGCAATCAAAGTCTTTACAATCATGACATCCCCAGGGCTGTCTTAGCACCATTATAAGTCCTCGAGGCAAAAATTAAGACAATGGGCCTTATTGTTCTTAACTGACAGCAATCCACAACATACATAGATCCGAATTAGGACCCCTCGACCCAAGAGACCCCTGAACAATTTCCCCGTGTGTCTGTGCCTTAAGACGTCGCTGGACATCTCCCTCGGTTTATTTTTTTTAGCAATGTGTCAATTATTTTAAAGCAGTAAGGTGTAATTTGAAGGCAAGTTTGCTGCTATTTCTAGTCAGTCAAACGTCTTCATAGAAGCCATCTCATTGGATCGTTCAGAGTAAAGGTTGTTAATTAAAATTGGCGGACGCTGTAGACTAACAACATCCCCCTTCGACGCCGTAAGTAGAGATGGTAAAACTACATATATAAAAAGTTCGCAGGTTCCGTGTTAAAAAACAGCACCAGAAGATCTCACGAAAATTGAAAACATTACGCCTTTTACATGATTGTGACGTCCCTGTGGATTGAGTCTTTAAACTGGAAGTTGCTTAGCTTATCTTCTAAATCCATCACTGCCAGCACCTAGCAGCCGGCTTTGAATCATACTACCGTTTATATGACACCTTAGCAACAACAACAAAAAGAAATGGGAGACAGATTATTACCACTATATCTCGTGTTCTCCTTCCGTCCACTCCATAACCACAACCATTATCTACCATCATCACCCTCCACTGCTATCCTCCACCTCATCAGCACCCACCACCACAGCTCGTCCATTCACTAAATGTGAAGTCGTGTAAAGAGTAAGAAATCTAATTTAAAAACTGGCGGGTTGGGGGCAATCATTACAGCTAAGTGGATAAGACACGGAATACGAGGCTCGCTCAGCTGAAGAACACGACTCGGTTAATAACCAATATCTGGCATAGTTCTTTCCTTCACCGTGTGCCATAAAAGATTCCAGCCGCTCGTTTTTGTTGTTTGGGTTGGACTGTGCCACATGAAATTTAGAAATAGTGCGAATGCCTCAGATTACTTTGGTATATAAATACTAATTTCTTCTTTCTTTCTTTTTTTTGTCTCGCGGCCTTCGTCAAAACACTGAGTATAGGAATTTCAGTGGGTTGTTTTGGAGGGTAGGAAGAGGAACGTGACATTTGGAGTGTGGAAATTAATCGATAACATTCATCGTTTCCAATACTTCGTTGATACTTAATTTTCCCGACCTCGAAAGTATAAAAGACGAAGTTGACCTTGGCGGGATTTGAACTCGGAACGTAGAGAGCCGGAAGTCCATGGCATTTTCTACTTTCTACAGCGTTTTAACGATTCTATTAATGAACAAGGTCACAGATTTGGGTGACAGGCTCAGTCGATTAAAATGACATCCTAGTACTTGACTGGAACATTATTTTATCGACCCCCAGCCCCCGAAGAATGAAAGTAAATTTGATCTCAGTTGGATTTCAACCCAGAACGTAAACAGCCGAAACAAATACCTATTTCTTTACTGCCCACAAGGGGCTACACACAGAGGGGACAAACAAGGACAGACAAACGGATTAAGTCGATTATATCGACCCCAGTGCGTAACTGGTACTTAATTTATCGACCCCGAAAGGATGAAGGGCAAAGTCAACCTCGGCGGAATTTGAACTCAGAACGCAGTGGCAGACGAAATACCGCGAAGCATTGCGCCCGGCGTGCTAACGTTTCTGCCAGCTCGCCGCCTTATATCAGTGAAAGTCGTGCGAGTCTGTACAAACATGATAATATGATAACCATCAGCTTTGTTATTGTGGGTTGGGCAGTAGCGGTAGAGACAAGCAAGATGCCATCGTGTAATTCGTTATGGCCTTGTGCATTCTTGGTTCAAATACCGCCAAGGTCAACTTCATCTTTCTGGTGTCGAAACAAATACCACAGAGTATTTATGTCCGACGCCCTAAGGACACTGTTTATCTTCGGCCACAAAAGCACAAATGTGAGGAGAAAAGGGTCCGTGCATCATATTGACTCCAGTACTTAATTGTTACTTTTCTTTCACCGACACCAGAAAGATGAAGTTGACCTTGGCGGTATTTGAACCAAGAATGCACAAGGCCATAATGAATTACACGATGGCATCTTGCTTGTCTCTACCGCTACTGCCCAACCCACAATAACAAAGCTGATGGTTATCATATTATCATGTTTGTACAGACTCGCACGACTTTCACTGATATCAAGTATTGTATTGCAAAGCAATATTTACTCTGGTCTCCCTATCGTTTCTGTGACGGCGCGTGGTCTAGTGGTTAGGTTGTATTCACGATTGCAAAATCGTGGTTTCGATTCCCGGATCCAGAGGCGCGCTGTTCTCTTCTATTTACGTTGCTCTAGTCCACCCAGCAGTAAATGGATAACCTGGTAACAGACATCCTGTTCAGAAGAATTTTGTTACATCAGTCACTAACACCCCATGGAAACCGGGTAGCCAGTCCTATGACTCCTAGGACACAGGACAGTAATGTCTAGGGGACTTCCTTAACTATTGTTTCTGTTGCCCCACTAAAACTTTTATGCGTTCAAGAATTTACTAATCGGAAATTATCGAGGGTCTTTTCCCCAGAAGCGCTTCGGTTTTGACTTACACAACTGGGCATGTTTCGACTCTTCAACCAGACTGACCCGTCTCGATCGGTAAGAGAACAAACTGTGGTTATATTCCTACGTCGTGACTCCACTACCTGGGCCAATCGAATGAGGGCTCTTCTTTCCTCTCATGTCTAACAGCACACACCTTAAATGACAAGGAAACTTTTGTGTATGGCATTGAAGAAATAGTCGATAGACCCCGCTCTGTGTCTACACGTCGGTCTTGATACCTTTTCTAATCGCCTCCTCTGATTCGTGCACTAGCTTCCCTTCTAATCTACCCTTATCTATCGCTGCTTCTTCGCTAAATCCTGTCGATTCTATTCTAATCACACTCTTATCAACAACAACGATTTTATATAGAGACGCAAGGCTAAAGATATGAGAAGATATCAATAACAATTAGTTACTATCAAGTCTATTACTTGACTGGTACTTTATTTTATCGATTGTGATAGAATGAAATGCAAAACTGAACACGTTGATCGCAGTGGAATTTGAACACGGAATGTTGGGAGACAGAATAATATTTCATGACACTTTGTCCGATGCTCTAACAATTCTACCATTTCAGTACCTTTCTTATGAGAGCGAGATAGATACGCGTGTGTGTGTGTGTGTGTATATACATGCACGCACACACACACACACACACACACACACACACACAAAGGCGGGGGGGGGGAGACAGCATTAATGTGTAAAAGCTAATCATTTTTAACCGAGGTACGAAAACACAAACCAATCTAGAAACAGGGAGATGGAGAAGTCAGATATAATCGATCAGATCGAATTCGGTACTTGACTAGTACTTATTATTTCAATCCCACCCGGATTAATGATTCTAATTTTGGCACAAGGTCAGTCATTTTTGGGAGGAGTGGAAGGGGGTGCAAATCGATAACATCGACCTCCAGTACTTGACAGTTACTTTAGGAAGGACGAGAGACGAAGTTGACTCCGACAGAATTCGAACTGAGAACGTAACGAAGCTGGAAGTAATACTGCTAGAATTTTTCTTTGATGCGCTTAACGATTCTGCCACCCCGCTGCTTTACCCAGATTAATAATGAGGATGATAACGACAAAGATAATGATGATGATTTTTTCGAATTAAACTCCAGGCGACAATTTTTTTTCGGAGCAGACTATATACAATCAGTTGAATTAATTCTTCTTTTGTCCACTGTCATGATAAAATGGCTGGTAGCTATTTCTCGTGGGACGAAAAACTAAACGCTACTATTTTAAGATGTTTCAATCGGCTGCTCTGTAACATTCATCTACAGCAGTAACGAGATGATTTTTGATGGGTTTTGAATCAATTTGGATTCTACACTGACTACAGAATGCCACCCACGTATACACCTCCGTGCATGTAACCAGTCAACCCTCCAAGAGAAGTTATCGCGCCAGGTTGCCGAGAGGACTTGAACACGTCGGCTGAGGACGGTTGTCTAACTCTGCGTATGACGGCCATTTCAGTGTCGACCGCAGGTTTGAGGTTAACTAAATGTTCCGAAGAAATTGTGGAAGAGGAGAAAAGGAGTGAAGGGCAAAGGTAGTTTCGAGTAGAGAGTGACTCTCAGCAAGCAGAGTGTGAGTGAAGACTAGCGTCAGAAAATGGAAAAGAAGGGAAAAGAACGTGAGTAGTGAAAAGGGTTAAAGTTTAATGGAACTGGGGAGAAAAGATAGGAGCGAAAACGGCAGAGGAAGGTGATCCGGTGGGAAATTAAATGAAATAAAAAGTGGGGGGAGATATATAAGAAATAGAATGAAGGAGAAAAGGAAATCGGAGAGAGAGAGAATGAGAGAATAACAGTGAGAAAAGGCAAGGGACAAATGGAAAACAAGAGTAAGAAAATAAAGGGGTGAAAAGAAAACGCAATGAGAAAGAGAGTAAAACATGAAAAACTAGGAAGATAGAAAGAGGGGGAATACAAGAAAAAGAGAAAAAACGGGGGAGAAGTGGGAGAGGAAAACACGAAAGGGTAGAAAAAGGGCGATGGGGGAGACAGAGAAAATGAGAGAAATAGAGAGAGGAAGACGCGAGGAAGGTGAAGAGAAACAGGTAAGAAGGAAGAAAAGAAAAACGAAGGGGCAAAATGGGAAGGAGAAAGAGAAGATGACAAAGAGAGGGGGGAGAGAAATAGTGAAAGCGCAGAAAGAGACAGAGGGGAAGACAAAGATTTAAAGATGGATTGAAAGAGCGCGCGAGATGATTAAAAAAAGAGAAAGAAAGAAAGAAACGAGAATGAAAATTTAAGGTTTTCCAATCAAGCGAACAATTGAAAGATGATCCAGTGATGCCGAGAGATGGCGAATGTGATAAAAAAAAAAAAAGAAGAGCAAATAGACAAGAAAACGATGGAGGAGAAGGAGGGAAAATAAACTTGTGGTAATGAAAAAGGAATGAATATAAGCAGCTAATATGCTGCTTGCTTGCCAACGATGAGGAAGAGGGATAAGGAATCCAGTGAAGGTTGCCCTAAAGGTCTCCAGCTTTTTATTTGAAATGAGAGGTGATTAAGTATCTATTTATCAGGTCCTACAAGACGAACAAACATACGGAGAAGGTGAAGAAGAGTTAAAACAGAGAGGAAGAAAGAGAGAGAGAGAGCGGTAGTAAAAAGGCGGCACGTATTTGTTGTGTGTGTGTGCGTGTGTAACTGAGAGAGAGAGGGGGGGGTTACTCGCGAACATTGTTCTGAAGACCTTGCAGGTCGACTTCTGGTCATGCAAACCTGTGATCAAGAAGCATTTTCTGGTCGTGACAATTTTATTTTTCCGTTTCTTTATCTATTTTATTTTTCTGCGAAAAATTAAGTGTTTGCGGGGAGGGAGAGGAATTTCGTTTTCTTTTTTTTTACTTATCAAAATAATAATAATAATAATAATAATAATAATAATAATAATAATAATAATAATAAATAATAATTGTTTTAATCATACGATGCCTAATGTAAGGTCTACAGGTCCCACAGTTATCAAGCGCTAGACATTTAAGCTAGATCTACAGTGAACAGTTTATTTAGAAGATGACTGTTGTTGTTGGTGGTGGTGATGGTGGTGGTGGTGGTGGTGGTGGAGGAGGTAGTA
>NC_068994.1:54333911-54340214 GCF_001194135.2 Octopus bimaculoides | reverse complement strand
GTGTGTGTGTGTGTGTGTGTGTGTGTGTGTGTGTGTGTGTGTGTGTGTGTGTGTGTGTGTAGACAATACAAATTACTACGGGCCAACTATCTTCGAAACCTGTTTTTCCTCTATAAAAAAACTACTCTCTGCTGAACAAAGCAAGTTTGAGAGTAGACCAGACTCAGCTGAGAAAATCTAGTAAGACCGAAACATGCCCGTAATTTGTCCCCCCTTGTTTGTCTGTAAACAACAAAGACGGATTTTCCTCTAAGCTTTAAAAGTAATTGAATGGAATTAATTCGAAATTTCTTTAAAAGAATTTTTAAAAATTTTATTTTAAGAGTCGCTGACAACTATCGTTAGGCCTTTGTTTTCTTTCTCCATCTAAGACTGAAATTTCAATACATTTACAAATTTCTTAGGAACAGCATTTAGTACAACGCCACTTGACTTAGTTCATTATTTCTCTAAATTCATTTAATTTTTTCAACTCTAGGCGGTGCTCCAGCATCGCCGCAATCTAATAACTGGGACAAGTAAAAGAGACAGATAGATAGATAGATAGATAGATAGATAGATAGATAGATAGATAGACAGACAGATAGATAGATAGATAGATAGATAGATAGATAGATAGATAGATAGATAGATATTTACATATATACACACACATACGTATGTAGATACGGATATTTACATTTATATAGATATATATACACGCACACTATGAGATAAAGAAAAAGAGGGATAGACGGACCGACATATTAAGATAAATCAATATCTATGTATCTATGTATGGATCTCTCTGAGTTACAAGTGAGCCATGTACGTGTGTGTGTGTGTGCGCGAGAAGAACCTATAAATGTAAGTGTGAGTGTACGTGAGTATGGCAAAGAAAGTGACGCCGTAGAGAACAGACAAATCAACTGCAACAACTTCCAGCTTCAGTCCCACCACCGACCACAGGACAACACTCGACTTCGTAGGTGGAGAAATTCACAAATATATATATACATTTACACATTCAAGCAGACAGACGCGCGCGCACACACACACACACACAGATACATATATTTAGAATGAAAAATGGAAAGCATAAATTTTATATATAATTCATAATTTAATTGAGCTCTTAATTAACATGGGTGTATTTTAATATGTTTATACATCAATTCTATATATAGATATGTATGTATGCATGTACGTATGTGTGTATGCGTCTATGTATGTAATTGTAGACGTGACACGAGGGGGAGGAAGAAGAAGAGAGAGAGAGATTTCTGATGAAATCCTATTTTTCAAAATTAACGAAACCCTTCGTGTTGGACACAAAACAAAATGCCTACCAAAAATATTTGCCCCACTTTCGTTGTGTTCCGTGTTCAAAACCCACCGAAGTTCAACTTAGCTTTTCATCCCCTAACTACCTTGCCGCCAAACTGCAAGCCCTGTGCTTATGTCAGAAACAATTATTATAATTATAATTATTATTATTACCTTGTTTTGTTTTGTTTTTGGGGTTTTTTTTATGTAAATTCTTTGTGATCAATAAAGAAATCATTGTAATCTGGGTTCAAATTCTGCCGAGGGCAACTTTGCCTTCCTTCCATCCTTTCAAGGTTTCGATAAAATAGTCTTAATCAAGTACTGGGATCGATGATACCGACTGACCCCCGACCCTTGAAACTCCTCCCTTCAAAACTGCAATTTTGTGCCTTATATTAGAAATAATTACAACTATTACATTTGGGGTTCCAATCCAACCGGGAGCAACTTAGGGGTAACCCTAACCCTAAGCCTTACGCCCTTTCGAGAGATCTAATAAATAAAGTACCAGTTAAGTACTGGGTCGATGCTATCACTAAACCCCTGAAATCATCAGTCCCCTTCAAAATTACTAGTCTTATGCTTATGTAGGAAAAATTATTATTATCATTACTGTTAGACTTTTCAATCTTTTGGGATCGATAAAATATGTACCAGTTGATCACTGGGGTCGATGTAATCGACTTAGCCCGGTCCCCCGAAATTGCTGGCCTTTTGCCGGATTTTGAAACCATTGTTCTAATTATTTAATATTACATTCGGGGTCCGAATCCCACCAAAAGCAACTTTGCCTTCCATCCGCTTCTATGCTTTTGGGAGATAGATGAATTGAAGAACCAATAAAGTATTGGGCCCAATATAATCGATTATCCCCTCCCCCAAATTTCAGGCTTTGTAATAATATCAGAAAGGATTTTTATTATGAAACGCTTTATAACCATGACTCAATAACTAAAATGGTTTATTCACCATCACGGCGCGAACAAGTCAGAAATGGGTTAAATTAAAGTCGAACTGAAAATACTAAATGTAATTTTGAGAATATGGAAGAATATCTGAAGAATTGGCGAGGGGAAATAGCTTTATTGGTATTTAGATTGAAAATCGTGAAATTCATTATGTTTTTGCGACTTTCACACTGGCTGAGTATATCTAACTTAAAAACATATCGACTTGAAAAAACATTTACAAAATGTAAACACATACACGTTTGTGTATGTGTGCATTCGTGTATATGTATAGTATTTTGAGGATAAACATATTAGTACGTTATACATAATAAATATATACATATATGATAGAAAGATAGATAGATAGATAGATAGATAGATAGATAGATAGATAGATAGATAGATAGATAGATAGACAGAGATATTTAGATGCAAGCTATGTTTATGACTAGAAAGTAGGAATTGTATCTATGCAGTAGTAATTGACAGTGAGTATATATATATATATATATAAAGTGAATGGAGTAAAAGTAAAAAGACTATGAAGGTTGATGGCTAAAATCAAAACCAGGAGAAATATTTTTTTTTAAATATCATAGACAGATAGAGAGAGAGAGAGAAAGAGAGAGAGAGAGACAGAGAGAGAGAAAGACAGACAGAGAGAGAGAGAGAATTTGAAGAGAATTCTTTGATTTTTTAAAAATCCATCGCCACCCTTTTCAAAAAAATATAATAAAAACAGAACAGAAATAAAAAGGAACATGAAAGGTTTAAACAGAAGGTGTGTATGTATAAAAAGGGATTAAGATAATGATATGTATGTTTGTGTGTATGTATGTATGTGTGTATGCATGTATGTATGTACAATTAATAGTATAGTCTATGCTATTGGTGTACGTTTTTTTTGTTTCAATTCACATAAAAAACAATTAACGTGGATGTCTCTCAATGTAATTTTTTCAGATGAATAAAAGATCGATGGATAAATCGAAGATATATATGTAACAGATATGTAGATATATAAATATATATATATTTCAATGTTTACCTCTAATGTAGCCATAGTTGATCCGAAGGAAGACTTATTGTAAAAAGTCGTTGAAGGAAAGGCAAGATATAAAGTGAGGTTGGCGGCCAAAAACTACGCGAAGAGGCGAGGCGCTTGTGTTAAACAAATCCAGGCAATGTGCGCGCGCGTGTGTCAATGTCTTTCTCTCTCTATGTCGCGATACGACTGTGTAGACGTGTGTGAGTGAGTGAGAGTGTGTGCGTGCGTGCGTGTGAGCATATGTGCGTGCGTGTCTGCGCGCGCTTACGTGTGTTTGTGTGTATATATGAATATATATATTTACATATAGGTGTGTGCGTGTATATATATTTATATATGTGTGCGTGTGTTTGCTGTTACATATATTTTTATTATTTATTCATTTATTTATATGCGCGCGTGCGTATGTGTACGTGTATTCATGTGTCTGCTTATGTATGTGTATCTGTGTGCCTGAAAGTATATATACATATATATGATTGTATGTATGTATGTATGTATGTATGTAAATTTGTGTATATGCAAGAATATAGCTTTTATTTATGTTTCTGAGTGAGGGTGCGAGGGTGTATGTGCAAGTGTGTGGGTTTTATTTACAGTTCTGTGTGTATGTGTGCGCGTGTATGTTGCATATAAGGAGGAGGAGTGTGAGTTGACGTTCGAGTGCGACTTTGTGGAGGAGGTGAGTGGAGAGAAAGTGGAAGGGTGAGGTGTGCGTTTTATGTATTTGTATGTGTATGTATGTATGTGTGCGTTTGGTTGATTCTTTCTGTATGTGTCTTATTTATAAGGGTAAGAGTATGAGTTTGTATGTGTGTGTGTATATAAATATGCGTGTGTATGCATGTGTGTGTAAACAGCGTGTCTAAAAGTGATTGTTTCTGTTCGTAAGTTTGTGTGCGTGTGTGAGTGAAGGTGTATACGCTTTTGTATGTTCGTTGTTTATAAGGGTAGAGATTATGGGTTTATGTGTGTGTATGCATGTAAGTGTGTGTGTGTGTGTGTTTGTGCATTATTGCAAGTGTCTTAATTTATGTTTTCCGTACATGTTTTATGTGTGTAAGGGGTTGTGGTACGTGTATGTGTGTGTGAAATGTTGTGCGAGTTTGTGTGTGTGTCTAAAATGTTTGTGTGTACGTGTGAGTGTTAACGTGTGACTTTGTGGAGAGTGAAAAAGAGGAGGGTGTGTGAAAGAGAGAGAGAGAGAGTCTTTGTGAAAGGAGAGGAAGTGTGCGCGCGTACGCGTTTTGAGTGCGTGCGTTTTCTGTGTGTACGTGAGGGTACGTGATTTAGTGAACGGGGGAGGGGGAGTGTGTAGAATCATCGTATGAATGTGTAAGACAAATTGAGGGAGAGTATGCGTGTGTGTGTGTGTGTGTGTGTATGAAGAAAGAGAATGAGGGGATGTGCGTTTTGTGGACGTGTGTGTGTGTGTGTGTGCAACAAAATTAATGTGTTCTATTAAATGTGATGATGGCGGTGGGGGAAGAAGCTGTTTATGAATAATAATGGTAATGTGCAAGTGTGTGCCTGTGTGTATGTGTAAGTGTGTGTGCGCGCGAGCGCGCCGTATTCAGCCTGCGTGCACGCGTGTGTGTGTTTATGCAAAGGTGTATGGAGTAAGAGTGAATACATTCGTCAGTACATTATGTATTATATGTGTGTGTATATATGTGTGTGTGTATGTTTATGTGTGTAAAAAATAAGAAAGGATTTAAGGGAGGAAGAGAGGAAGTGAAAATAAGTTATATATACATAAAGGGGTGCTGTATATATTCTATGAAAATGTTTGTGTATGTATTTATATTTATGGACGTATATGTGTGTGTGCGCGTCTGAGTGTGTATATAAGGACATGTATGTATATGTGTGTGTGTCTGTGTGTATATATATATATATATATATATATGGACTACGTATGCACATATATATATATATGTATGTATGTAAAAATGTATATATGTGTGTGTGTGTGTGCGCGTTTATAGAATGGGAACAGTGTGAAAGAAAGAGGAGAAACAAAAAGGTTGACGTGCGTTCATCATCATCATCATCATCGTCGTCGTCAGCAGCAACAACAACAACCTGAAGTATTCATATCTTTATTTCGGATAAATATATCGGTGACGTTGTGTATGTGAGTGTATGTGTATATATCTGTGCGTATATGTCTATACCTACATTTATTTGTGTATGTGTCGCTGTGTATGTTTGAGTAGCTGTATAAGAATATTTGTGTATATGTGTATCTGTGCGTGTAGTTATGTATGTGTATGTATGAATATATGTATACATATCTGTACATGTCTGTGTATGTATGTATCTGTGTGAGGGGGTATTTGTGTATGAGTGTCTTTGTGTGAGCATTTGTGTATGTATGCATGCGTGTGTTTATGTATGTGTTCGCGCGCGTTTATGTGCGCGCGCACACGCTTGTTCTATATTGGGTTACTATACGGTAAAAAGCGTTCGTGCAAGTGTGTATTGGTTACTATGTGTATGTATATGTGTGTGTGTGTGTATGTGTGTGCCTGTAGATGAGTGTGTGCGTGCGCTTGCGTGCGTTGCTAATGTAGGTAAATCCTTTGTGACTACACAAAATTCGCGTTCCTGATTATTGTGTCACTGTGTATGAGTGTGTGTGTGTGTGTGTTCAAACGTGGGAGGCTTCAATGTGTGGGCGGTTCTTTGTGTATCGTCGCTGTTACCAGGAGGGGTGGGGAGGGAAGAAACACGATTCGAACCCGCGCGCTTATCTTTCAGTTTAGTCAACCTCAGATTGCACTCACTTCAGCAGATAAGGATTAAAGAGAGAAGTGCTAGAAACAGCAGTCGTATCTCTTTCAAATCACACCTCGTTGTATACACACGCATATACATATGGGAGTGTGTGTATGTTATATGTGTCAGTATGAACATATATATATATATATATACTAAAAGGTATGTGTGTATGTATATGTATATACATACACATGTATACATATATGTATATAT
>NC_068994.1:54328164-54333201 GCF_001194135.2 Octopus bimaculoides | reverse complement strand
ATATCTGTATGTATGTACAAGGTGTCCCAAAAGTCACTGATCGGTTTCGATTTTTAATAACTTCCTTAAATTTAGAAATAAATGCATGAAATTTTGATACAATATAAAGGACATAATAGAAATTAATATGCACGAGTCAAATTTTGCAACACCACTACATCACATATGATAAATGACATCGCTTACATGGCAGCCATTTTCGGCTTCACATGCCTGTGCTCTTTCCAAAACTTGCACCATAACACCCTCAAGAGTTTCAGACCCTACTCTGATATCTCTATTGATGTTCTCCTTTACCAGGGCCTCCAGTTTGTTGATGTAAACCCTCTCTTTCAGGTATCCCCACAGGAAAAAAAATCCAGGCTAGTCAAGTTTAATGGCAGTGATATTGAAACTCTCCTATCAAAAGGAAAATGAAAAAAGGAGAAGGAGAGACAAAGGAAAATATAAATCAAACCCTAAAATTTGTTTTAAATTTTCAGGTTTCAAATTTGCCAAAAGAATCTACCTCGGTTTGTCAGATGAAAGACTATTTTCTTTGATGGCAATGGTTGGCTAGTTTGACAGGATCCAGCTAACCACAAGGTTGTGCCAAACCCCACTGTTAGCTTTGGCATGGTTTCTACAACAGGACATCCTTCCTAATGCCAAACACCTAATAGAGTCTACTGGATCCTATTGTTGTTTTTTTTTTTCTGGCCCACAGCACTAGTGAGGTGGTCAAGTAATCTCGCCTCACAGAAAAGGGAAAAAGACCCCATGACTATGTGTTGATGGGAAGTATTGCAAGGAGGGGGTGGCTTTAGACCAGATGCAGATGTATGACAGAGACTAAAGTATGACAGAGGGACAAGAATAAGTATTTTGCATTGATGGAGTTACATGGCTGCTCCCTCCCCCATTAGACTCATTTTTCTTGAGGCCAGCAGACTTATATTAGTTGTTTTGATGTGTGTGTTTGTGTGTTAATTTTGGCATTGTATTGTGATACGTGTATGGTTCCCATATCAAAATTTGACTAAAGCAAACAAATCAACGCATGACAGCTGAGGCATAACCCTAATTGTAAAAAAACCTTTAGTAAGAAAATCTAAATGGATTCACTAAGAATATCAGAAATAACACAGATGCCAAATAGTTGGATAGATGAGTAGACACCACAACCAAGCCACAGTAGTTCCACTTGATTGGTCAGTTAACTGGCCAATCAGTGTCAAACCAACATATGATTCAACTTTCTAAAACTTTCTCATTCAGCCCTCCTATATAAAGGTGGATTTTGGTGGTAACCCCAGAACGTTGAGGCCATTTCTCAACTTCTCCATTCTTCATTATCTCACCAGTCATTGGCAAATAGAAGACAGATTTTGTTGTCGTGAATATAGAGCAATTATTTTCCATTTGTGATGGGCCAACCTCATTTGCTAAGCCTGTTAAATTGCTGTAGATCCCAGCAATGTGTCTCTCCCATTGTTATTTTTCATCCCAGGATCAACACAGAAAACTGTGTGAGCAGTAAAAAAAAAGCTGTTGTTTGTGAGTGCTGTTCATAACTTCTATGCCCAGCCCTAGAAATACATTTTCATTCACCAGCAACAACAAATCCACAACATATCCAATTCTTAAAAATAAG
Source organism: Octopus bimaculoides (assembly GCF_001194135.2). Lineage (NCBI taxonomy): Eukaryota > Metazoa > Mollusca > Cephalopoda > Octopoda > Octopodidae > Octopus > Octopus bimaculoides. Next base: position 54,331,568 of record NC_068994.1, on the reverse strand, counting down.
AGCATAAAGGTATGGACACACTGAACTTCATTGTTCAAACCAGTTGTAAAAAAAATTAATAAGAAAACACCAAAAATCTAAAATGAAAAACGATAAATCTTGAATACAGTTGTGTATTTAATGAAACAAGCATAAAAGAAAAGCTGTTGCTTATGTGCATTTGTGTGTAACCCAGCACAACGTGTTGCATGGACGGGCCATCAGCAACTAAACTGGCAACAGTACCAGCCTGCTAAGAAAGCAGGGTAGGTTTTGTTGGACACTTTGCAGATGGAAAACAAAACCTGTCAAAGGGCAGATGAACTTGGTAGAGTCAATGGCCATCCAACAGATGGGAGTCAGAGACCCGTCTGTTACTCTTTGTTTAGATATCTCTCTAAGAGAAGAATAACTCTGATGTAACATTTGTGGCTTTGTTTGCATCCAGTGATGTAGATTAATCCTTCCTCTTGAGAAAATGTATATGTTGTTTAGACAGTGGGATTGACTCTGTGAAGGCCTTTCTGTACTTTAAAAGGAACAGGCATCAATTGATTTTTAAAATCATTGTTATGTCTAATATGTCTAATTATGGCTGGCCATAGCTGTTAAAAGGCAAAAACACACAAAGAAAATTTCCATGATGGCATGGATCAGTATCGTTGGTAAGTTTACTGAACGCCTGTCGCAAGAGGTGTCCATCGTTTTCACATCTGTGAGAAAGAGCATAAGTTCCTAGCAGGACTGAAGAACTACATCTAGTACTCCTCAAAGCAACTTGATTTCTAGCAACACCATCGCTTGAACAATCAAGTTGCAACCATCATGTGCATGTGTGAGTGTGTGTGTGTGTGTGTGTGTGTGTGTGTGTGTGTGAGTGTGCATGTGTACATGCATGCATGTGTGTGTTCAAATATATATTATATATATATATATATATATATATATATATATAAATGGAGTAATACGCATATGTTAAATGATGGCGTTTAAAATTTACAGCAGCTGTTCCAGTAGAATTTTGTTGATGCATCCATCGATCACATCATAGGACATAATGCATTATCTTCAGGTAAAAGTTTTAATCAGGTATAAACAGGTGACAGAGTATTCTGATGATGTTTTGGATAAGTGGTATTTTAAATAAGAACATTCAGATTTATAGAAAAATTAGAAGGCGTGGCTATAAAGGGTATGTAAGAAGCAGAGATCAAACGATTCTATTATTCCAAAACATTTATCTTAATTAGTTTACAGCCAATACTGGCTTCTGAAGACATACAAGAAACCACAAACATGCTGTAGCCAAGAGATGTCCTTAAGCCAGGAAGGTATGTTGTCAGTTAAGTGAGATAAACGACAACAAACCTCAGGGCAGCAGAAAACCATAAAACTGTCATCACTTTCTTACACGTGTAGACACCCACACACAGACACCACACACACACATGTACATTCATATATCATCATCATCATCATCATCGTTTAACGTCCGCTTTCCATGCTAGCATGGGTTGGACGACCTGACTGAGGACTGGTGAAACCGGATGGCAACACCAGGCTGCAATCTAAATTTGGCAGAGTTTCTAGAGCTGGATGGCCTTCCTAACGCCAACCACTCAGAGAGTGTAGTAGGTGCTTTTACGTGTCACCTGCACGAAGGCCACTCAGGCGATACTGGCAACGGCCACGCTCGAAATGGTGTCTTTTATGTGCCACCCGCACAAGCCAGTCCAGGGGATACTCACACACATATGTACACACACTCACATATATACATACATAGCCATACACTCTTTTACTCTTTTACCCTTTTGTTTCAGTCATTTGACTGCGACCATGCTGGAGCACCACCTTTAGTCAAACTAATCGCCCCACCCCCACAAACTTATTCTTTGTAAGTCTAGTACTTATTCTATCGGAATCTTTTGCTGAACGTATACGACAATTTCCAACCACTTTGAAAGAGATCAGAAAAACAAAAATACTCAAGAAATGGGTGCTGCACAAATTGAACAACAACCAAAAAACACACCGTTTTGAAGTGTCGTCTTCCCTTCTTTTACACAAGAACAACCTGTTTCTCAACTGGATTGTGACTTGCGGTGAAAAGTGGTTTCTTTACAACAACCAGTGATGCTTAGCTCAGTGGTTGGACACCGACAAAGCTCCACGGCACTTCCCAAAGCCAAAGTTGCACCAAAAGAAGGTCGTGGTGACTGTTTGGCACGTCGCACAACTGACCTTGCAGAAGTTGAATGAATTGAGCTACGAAACTCTGCTTCATCCGCAATACTCACCAGACCTCTCGCCTACCGACTACCACTTTTTCAAGCATCTCGTTAGAAAACCAAGACGATGCCAAACAGGCCTTCAACGACTTCATCGCCACCAGAACACAGGATTTTTACACTACTGGCATAAATAAACTGGTTTTGCATTGGCAAAAAAGAGTGTTGATTCTGATGGTGTTTATTTCGATTAATAAAGTTTTGTTTGAGCCGAGATATGTGTATCTGAATTTAAAGATTAAAAACCACAAAAACTTTCTTGACAACCTAATGCATATATACAAGAAACATATTTTCCTATTTTTAACCAGTTGCCTAAAAGACTTCAAATAATACTTCTTAGCTGCTATTTATCCATACTCAGTAATTTAGTTACGTTACTTATCTCATTTAAATATTATTCAAGTCTTTCAATATTATGTCATTGGCCTCTTGGTTATGCATCCTCATTTTATTTATATCCAATAAATAGTGAAATATTTCACAATCTGGTGTATGACCTCCTAAATCTCTGTTATTTGTTCACACTCTTTATATATGTGTTTTTATATTATAATATTTGATATAAGTATATAAATGTAGGTCTCCATATGCACGTGCACATATGTATATGTGTCTGTATATATGTGTGTCTGTCTGTGTGTATGTACATGTGTAAAACAATGAAGGCAGTTTTATGACTTTCTGCTGCCCTGAAGTTTGCTTTCTTTTATCTCACTCAACAGCAAAATATATCTTCTTGTCTTTAATGACCTCAGGACATCTCTTGGCTACAGCATGTCTGTGTTTTTTGTAGATCTTATAGCCAATATTATCTAGAAACTAATTAAGATAAATGTTTTGAAATAATAGTCTCTTTGCCTCTCTCATATCCATTACCGCCACGCCTTATAATTTTTCTATAAATTCACATTTTTTTTAAAATACTACTTATCCAAAACTGTTGGTTGGATTCATCATCATCAAGGTATTCTCTCACCTGTATATACCTGTTTAAAATTCTACCTGAAGGTGATGGATTATGTCCTATGATGTAATCTGTGAATATATGAATAAAATTCTACTGAAGCAGCTGTTCTAAATTTTAAACCCTCTTTGTGTTCTTCAATATATACTTACACTTATATATATATA
>NC_068994.1:54322751-54327409 GCF_001194135.2 Octopus bimaculoides | reverse complement strand
ATATATATATATATATATATGCACGCACACACACACACACACACATATATAGTACAAGTTACATGTATTATTTAAAACAGTTTGACTCAGCTCCATGTGACTTCAAGTTTTGCAGAACTCTAACAGAAGCCTGTCTTTTCCAGGCTTTATATACATATGTAAGTGTGTGTGTGTTTGTGTTTGTGTGTGCGTGAATGTGTGTGTGTGTGTGTGTGTGTGTGTGTGTTTGTATATATACATAACATACAGAAACATGCATGCATTTTATGTCTGTAGGCAGACAGATAGATATTAAATAGACAACCAGAAATGAATACAAATGTATGTATCATATCATTATAAATACAATGAGGTGTGTGTGCAGACATATTTGTAGTGTAGCATGTGTTTGTGCAGGAGAGACTCCGTGCTCAAAATTAAAATAGACCAATAAACACAAAATAAACCACAAAAATTTTGACACCATTTTACAATTGTCATAGCAAACAAACAGACACACCCACATATGACAAATTTGTATATGCATATATATCTGTATGTATATAATTTTATAAACCCCACCACCATCACTACACATACATACATTCATGTATAAATGCAAGTATATATATAGTCAACAGATAAGAACCAGAGATTTTCAATATAGAAGGACCATTGTCGTGGTCAAAGGATTTGAACTTAGACTCTGGTGTCTTTACAAGGGATCAATTCCGCAGGGTAAAGAGTGGCTATAAGAGAAATCCTGGAACGGAGATATGGAACCAATTATATATATTATGGAGATGTACATGCCTAGCAAGTGACCTGATCTGAGATCGTGTGCTGGAATGAAAACAATTGCAGCGTGGAAGATGTTTAGAAGCCATTTAAAAACACACAAAAACCATTAGATTCACTTCAACATTTAAATTTACTTTGCCAAAATATTTTCTTTGCTTTGAGACCATGACCTGTTTACTGACAAAATTCCGTGCTATATATATATATATATATATATATATATATCTCATCTCATCTCATCTCAACTTGAGAAAGTTGTGGTGAAAGATTACAGCAGGGTTCCCTACCACCCCCTGCCGGAACCCCGTGGAGCTTTAGGTGTTTTCGCTCAATAAACACTCACAACACCCAGTCAGGAAACCGAAACTGCGATCCTACAACCACAAGTCCACTGCCCTAACCACTGGGCTATTGTGCCTCCACAATATATATATATATATATATATATATATAGTGTTTATTGAGCGAAAACACCTAAAGCTCCACGGGGTTCTGGCAGGGGGTGGTAGGGAACCCTGCTGTAATCTTTCACCACAACTTTCTCAAGTTGAGATGAGATGAGATGAGATGCACAGAAGGGTCCTATGGGATCTTGGCAAGAGTCTTGCAAGAGTTTCAGTGTTGGGTAAATATGATGTAACTGTGTGTGGGAAGGATGATTTTCTTCAAGTGTCATCGGCCTTGTTTTAGAGTCTCTTGAATTCACAGATGCAGCTTTATGGCTATGATAAAGAGTGTATGCGTATGTACAATCATGTATATATATATATATATGCATCTATCTATTATAAGTGACACTTTATGCCGGTCTCTGTCCATCTCCATAAAACTAAATGAACTGTCAGTGTTTCAGCTAAATTCAGAAACATAGAAGCTAATTACTTTTGATGTGTTTCTACATAAAACTGGACATTCGTTCCCCCATGGATTACCACTCATGTTGTTAAGTGGGCGTTTTCTTGCATGTTTGTGTGTGTGTGTGTCTGTGTGTGCACATGCACACATAGATGTATCTATGTGTTATACACTGCTGTTATCTGACATCATTGTCCATTAATGTTTTTATTTTGCCCATCTTTTAGAGAGCTGCTGTCCTCTCCTACTCTTCTGGCTAGTACACCTATGTGTATTCATTGTACTGTATTAACATTATATATTACATAAAACATAAATATATCATCATCATCATTATCATCATTTAACGTCTGCTTTCCATGCTAGCATGGGTTGGACGATTTGACTGAGTACTGGTGAACCAGATGGCTGCACCAGGCTCCAATCTGATCTGGCAGAGTTTCTACAGCTGGATGCCCTTCCTAATGCCAACCACTCTGAGAGTGTAGTGCTCCGAGAGTGTATATATATATATATACATAGATAAGACCTGGAAACTAAAGTGAGATCACAGCCACGCATGTCTGGCCCTGTTAAGAATACCCCTGATGCATCGGGCGATATGATATTCTTGAGAAGACCTGTTGAGTCAAGTAAAACCAATATTGTAGCTGTAGCCAATGCCCCAAGTGGCTCCCATGCCGGTGGCATGTAAAAAGCACCAGCCAATCGTGGCCAATGCCAGTACTCCAAGGCTGGCTCCTATGTTGGTGGCATGTAAAAAGCACCCACTACACTCTTGGAATGGTTGGCGTTAGGAAGGGCATCCAGTTGTGGCAACATTGCCAGATCAGATTGGAGCCTGGTGCAACCTCCTGGCTTTCTAGACCTGAGTCAAACCGTCCAAACCATGCCAGCATGGAAAGCAGACATGAAAGGATGATGATGATGATGATGATGATGATGATGATGATGATGATGATGATGATATATGAGGAGAGAGAGGGAGAGTGAGTGAGTGACGAAGTTTACCTAAACATTGAATGGGTAACAATCTATCATTATGCATCATCATCACCGTTTAACGTCTACTTTCCATTCTAGCATGGGTTGAATGATTTGACTGAGGACTGGTAAGCCAGAAAAATCTATTCAGGATTATTGCATATATTATATCCAGTGATTTTTAAGAGGTAGGAAAAAGATATTTTGTTAGTATTATACTTTTACTCCGTCTCACTCGTACATGCACAAACTCTAACGTGTTTTTTTAAAGATGAATTTATCGTTTATCTCTCCACACTTCGTCACCACTAACTTCTATAACCTCTGCATTTTCTCTTATTCATTTCAAACTTCTTTGAATTTTCAATCTAATGTAATCTACAATCTCTCGAAAACGTGTTTCTGCAAAAACGTTATCTAAAATTATGAGTAGAGAAAGAAATAGCAAAAAATATTTGAAAATGGGAGTGGGGTGAAATTTCCAAAGGTTCCACCCCACCTCATACCGTTTTCCGGGCCCAAAAAAGGGTTTTATTAGCATATTAGGTCACGGGAATTCATTCAACGAAAAAAAAAAAAAAAAAAAATTCCAATGATTCCGGGATGGGGGGTGGGGGTAGGAACGGACCCGCCCATTTTTCCGAACAAAAATAAGAAGTCGGCAGCATATTAGGATGTCAGTGATTCCATGCAAAAAAATCCGATTTTTTTTTTTTTTTAGTGAAAGAATCAAGCGAACACAGACAAAAAGAAGAGAGAAAAAAAAGGCCCCATGACACGTGCTAAAGAATTTTTAACTCATTTCTCAACTGTTGGCAAGGCGCCAATTTTGAAATATGTGCTTGGGGGAAGTGGTCACTCCCCTATAAGCTATGTTGGTATCAAAAAGACTGTACATTATAAACTGGGAGACATTTGACTGTTATTTTTAGCAGGTTCAGTGACAATAAATAAAGAGATACCCTCTCTTTTTTCGGCTTACCTATTTGTCCCACCACGTCAAGATCACACAGCTTGTGACATGCTATCTTACGATTAATTTTGTCAAAACATTTACCAAATGCACTTGTACCAAATGTATGTTTGATTAGTTGAACACTTGATTGAATATCCAATGTAAATGATGAAGAATACAAACCATTTTCAGTCCTGCAATTTATATCCTTCATTCTATGGCCAGTGTAATCAAGGACACATAAATTTGATAGAGAATATTATGTTGGGGCTAACGAAAGAAAGATTACCGTTGAGGCTGCTGAGCTGCGAGTCAAAATGAAGGATTGCCTTTGTTGGGTTGTCTCCATATGGATAGAAACTGTCTTGAATGTCATTTGGTAAATTATTTCTCGTTCTCAGTATGAGCCGTATTTTGCGGCATTGTTAGACGTTGCAATGTTGAAGACACACTCTGATTTTGGAGATGTTATTCTAGGGAAAAAAATATACTTACCAAATCCCATTTACATGATCGAGCGGTGCCCGACAGGCACATCATGTTAAATACCTGTTATCAGACAAAATTGCTGGGAAAACCAGCGGAGTGTTCATTCCAATGCTTGAGCGAAATCATCAGACAATATTTCTCGTTACCATTAAGGGCGGCCAGCTGACAGAAACGCTAGCACGACGGGCGAAATGCTCAGCGGTATTTCGTCTGTCTTTACGTTTTGCATTCAAATTCAGCCGAGGTCGACTTTGCCTTTCATCCTTTCGGGGTCGATAAATTAAGTACCAGTTGCGCACTGAGGTCGATGTAATCGACTTAATCCCTTTGTTTGTCCCCTATATGTTTAGCTCCTTGTAGGCAATAAAGAAATAAGAAAGTACTTGAAATTACTAAGTAATAAGCTAAGTCTCTGAGTTCAGTTAACCCGAAGAAAACCACAGCAATAACTCCTAAACAAGCATCGTGAAAAGCGTACAGTAAACGCGTAAACCTCAAGGTATTGTTTTTACGGAAAGGTCCCATCTTCCATACTGTAAAATACTATGATCAATTTTTCTCTTTGATAATTTGTTCCATGACCTTGCTGATATAT
>NC_068994.1:54318953-54322240 GCF_001194135.2 Octopus bimaculoides | reverse complement strand
GGTGGGGGGGGGGGAGAAATGTGACTAACCTTTAGGAGTGATCTCAAAGTAATCACTCCCGAAGGAAGTGATTGCTTTTTTCTTTTTTTTATCTTCTTCAGAACAGTCAGAAAAAATATTATGGTCTGTTGTTGTAGTTAAGCCTATTTCATCCATACCAGATATTTGCATCGCTGTGACATTTCGTGTATCGGGGATGAAATTACCTCGCAAGGAAACGTCCAATATGTTTAATACGCGATGCTCACTTCAAATAAACACACACTCAACACACACACGTGCAAGTACAGACACGAATACACGTACATACACATACAGACACGCTCAAACGCACTCATTCAGACCCCCCCCCCCCATACATGCACGCATATACATCACAGACAGACACACTCACGAAGTTAAAAAACTGTCCAGCTTACAAGCTCATTAGGCTGAAGCTTATCCTGGTTTCGAAGACATTTGAACAGACTATGTGAACGCACACACACGTAATTCTCTCTCTCTATATATATATATATATATATACACACACATATATCTCACACACACACACACACACACACACACATCACATATAGGCGCAGGAGTGGTTGTGTAATAAGTAGCTTGCTTCCCAACCACATGATTCTGGGTTCAGTCCCACTGCAAGGCACCTTGGACAAGTGTCTTATACTGTAGCCTTGAGCCGACAAAAGCCTTGTGAGTAGATTTGGTAGACGGAAACTGATAGAAGCCCGTCTATATATATATATATATATATATATGTGTGTGTGTATGTATATGTGTGTGTGTGTTTTCCCCCTCTCATCGCTTAAAACCGATGCTTGTGTGTTTGCGTCCCCGTAACTTAGCGTTTCGGCAAAAGAAAACGATAGAATAAGTACTGGGGTTGATTTGCTCGATCAAAGGCGGTGCTCCAGCATGGCCGCAGTCAAATGACTGAAACAAGTAAAAGAAGATATATAACCGCGTGTGTATCGTTGTCAATTTTCTTCCTCCGTTTTCCCTTCCGTTGGATTATCCTCTATTTCTGAAGAAGAACTTGGCTCGAAACGTTAAAAGCTCTTTCCTTCCTTTCCTGAGCGTTTAATAATATTGAACTTGTACCACGTCCTCGCGTTATTGTCTTTCCTTGTTTGTTCTTCTTTGTTTGGATATATATATATAATTTTATTATATGGATTGATAAGAACCAAAGTACACCAATTCGTAGGAGGCCAGAAGTGGGGAGATACGATGGCAGCTCCTTTTGAAATAAATAAATTTGAATATATCAGGTGTTAGTAAGATACCGTGAATATTCAAGAACCAAATCCGGCATGAATGCCAAGCAATACAGCATGTCATTTCCAAATTTCTGGCAGAGTGAATTGCGTCATTGTGTTGTTTTTCTCACAGACGGTGTCCAACTGACCCTAGTCGACAAAACCTAAAACAAACAATGAGCATGCGCGAAATAGAAAATATAGAATGGCGACAATTTACCCATCGCACCGTGTATGTGTGTGTGTGCGCGTATGTATATATATGTGTGTGTGTGTGTGTGTGTGTGTACACACACACACATATATATATACATACACATATATACACACACATATATGTATGCATACCTATATATATATATATATATATATATATATATATATATATATATATATATATATATATATATATATATATATATATATATATATATATATATATATATATACATACATACATGCATGCATATATATACATATCTGTATGTATATGTACACTTGTGTGTTCATACATAAATGGCATATATACATATACATATCTATAATTCCATACATGCATACCTACATTGCATTCCACATACATACACCTGTCCGTGTACATAGAGCGTTGACGATGTAACCCTTAAACTACCAAGATGCTACTTGAAAATGTCGCCAGTGTCACATACCTAATGAGGTCATTGAATATTTGATCAATGGCTGCCCCGAAATGTCATCAAGATATTATTACGTCTCAATACAGCGTAACATTGTTGCCAAAACAATATAAAATGCCACTCACAGAAAACAGTGCCTTGCACAGACATCATGTCTGTCTCTTTGTTTGTCTATCTATCTATCTATCTATCTATCTATCTATCTATCCATATCCGGGTTCAAACTTGTGCAATTTCAATTCCACCAAGGAGGGGGCGTTCTATAAAAGATTAGTAGAGGGGAGGGGCGACGATGTTCTTGGGTTGACTCTGGGCGTCGACGGAGAGTACCTGACCCGCCTCTTCAAGACCAATTCCGAGCCAGGACCTGTGGACAATTTCTAGAGATCCCTGGCCTGGCATTGCTATCGGGAAGCATTGCCCGTTCGAGATAGGTCTACAGACACGGTTCAAGAAAAACCGGACCTCCCTGCCCGAGACGCGGTCAGAACAAGGAAACCTTCTGCACGCACTCGTGCAATGTCCAAATATTTCAGATGTGTATGCATGTGTGCATGTTTGTTTGTGCGTGTGTGTGTGTGTGTGTGTGTTTGTGTGTGCACGTGTCTGCGCGTGTATTTGCCTATGCTCTTTTGCATGTTTGTGTTCGTTTGTTTGTGTGTTTGTGTAAGTGTGTATGCTTATGCGTGCCTGTGTGTTTACACATTTATGTATATATGTGCGCGTATGTGCATGTATGTGTATATATGTTTGAGTTTGCGTGCGCACATGTGTGCGCGTGCGTGCGTGTTTGCCTATGCGTGTTTGTTTGTGCGTGTGTTTGTGAGTGTTTGTGTGTGTGTGTGTATATGTATGTGTACATGTGTGTGTGTGTGTTTGCGCGTGCACGTGTCTGCGTGTGTATCTGTCTATGCTCTTTTGCGTGCCTGTTTTCGTTTGTGTGTGTGTACGTGTGCGTGCGTGTGTGTGTATTTCTACGAGCGAACGATTATAGGCAGTCGAAAGACAATAATTAATAAGTCGATGGCAGCTAAGGAGGACTCGGGTATTTGAGTGTTCCGTGACAGGCGGAAAGCAACAAACTAACAAATATGGTTGCCATCGGCGTCGCCACAAGTATTTCGATTTAACGGCGGCAGCAGCTGGAAGTATTTTTATCCTCCAGTTCGTTTCACCAACTCCGGTGCTGTGCTAAACGATATATAAAAGTAAGGGTTAACAGCGTGTCACTGGGACAAGAACATCGGACGGACAGGAAATAAGAGAGACGATGACGATGAGGACAGCAACGACCAATGGCAATAAATTTTTAATGTGTGTGTGTGTGTGTGTGTGTGTGTGTGTGTGTGTGTGTGTGTGTGTGTGT
>NC_068994.1:54315189-54318204 GCF_001194135.2 Octopus bimaculoides | reverse complement strand
ATATATATATATATATATATATATATATATATATATATACACACACACACATACGTATGTGTGTGCGTACGTATGTATAAACCTAAAGTAATGCAAACGTGGGCATAACTTCTTTATCTTATTCTGACAAAGGTCATTCAATTGCGTATATTGGTAGAGTTACACTGACCCTATAGTACCGCTTTTGCCTATTCTTCTTCATTGCAAGCAAATAATGGGTTCCAAATAGACACAAAATACCCTCGTTGAGTTCTTGACTTAAGGACGAGTGCACACTGACCGACATCCACAGGCCTTTATGGCTAAGATCAATATCCACAGAAGGCTGCAAAGTTGTTAATGGAGATGACATTGTCGCGCCGTGTTGTGTTGGGTTATTGGCTGCGCATGAATGATAAGCAACAGTCACGAACATTTAACAGGAATTCATTTACTGCACTTGATATTTTCCGTGTTGGTCTTTGAAAGATGAATACAAGTAACGATCTATACGCAGCGGGAGAGATAAACTCTATAGTTTATGAAATAAATAGCTGGTACGTATAGCTTTGTGACTACGCTGTCAGGACTGGAGAAATATCACGCTAAATTCACGACAGCAAACTTGTACCGTCTATCTGCTCGGTTGGAGAATAGAAATATGAGTATGAAGTTGCTCAAACAACAGTTTGACACGCTGTGTCTGCAAACGGTTGGAGAATATAAATGGGTTAGCGACAAAAATTTGCTTATTTATAAAGGCCTCGTTGGCAGATTCTGAAAGGTCGAATCACGTATTCGGCCGATCACGTAAAATAACTATGACTTAACCGTGACGTTTGACTATTCGGTGATTCGGGATCAAATCTGCTACAAAATCATTGACAAAAGCAAAGTATGCAGAGGAATGGAAAAGTTTAAAGAAGCGGAAACTAGAATTGAAAACAGATTACGCAGAGAGATCGTCAAACAAACCATCAACTGCGACCATTGAGACAAGTCGCCAGCGAAAACAATTTGGTTCGCGTGGGTAAATGAGTCACAATCTGTGAGTTTGCTGTACAAGTGAACAATGGTCACAATGCATTACAGAATATGGTGGAAGTCTTCGAGTATTGGGAAGTGTGTGCAAAGTGGGTATTAGGGCAGATGATGTCCGATTTGAAGGAGAGTAGGGTGAAAGTCTGCTCTGATCTGTTGGAAACGTTTGAAGCCCGTGTAAACGTTTATTTTCCAATCAGGTGCCGGAGGATGAAACGTGAATGAAGCATTATAATACGGAAAAGAAGTGTAGTAACGCCGTGCGCATGCGTAGTCTCACGCATGCGTGGAATTAAACAAGCAAGCGTTCCCGCTCAATTCATTCTCTTTCTTGCTGGCCAGCAATAGAGCATGGACGTGTCAAGAAGTGTCTCCAACACCCAACTCTGGAGACAGTCTCTTTACGTGTATAGCTGTCACTCTCCATCTTTCGGACTTACACTCGACAGCTCGCTTACATCTACATAACAACGTCCCAACAACTATGCTCACACAATCAGAAGCTGTAACAACAAGAACTAAAGATGTATATATTTACCACCTGAATAAATGTTGTTTAAGTTGATAGTCTGGAGTTCAGCGTTCCGTTTATATTTCTTAATTTTATATAGGAAAGTCAGGTATACATCTAATGATGTATAACCAACTTTCCTATAGAAGGATCATGGAATATTATCACACCTTTTCTCCAAAGTCTAAAAATTGATCAGCAGACAAAATCATAATGACTGTTTTGCTGGGTGGGGATGACAAGAGTGTCATTCTTCTTGACTTTTCTGGGACGTGACTGTACTATGAAGAGCGAGTGGAACATTGAAAGACTCAAAAAGCTTAGAGGAGTCATTAAGAGGATGAGGCTGAACAAGAATATGAAAACGATCCATGTTCTGAGTTCAAATTCCGCCGAGGTCGACTTTGCCTTTCATCCTTTCAGGGTCGATAAATTAAGTACCAGTTGTATACTGGTGTCGATCTAATCGACTGGCGCCCTCCCCAAATATTTCGGACCTTGTGCCGAGTGTAGAAAAGAATATGAAAACGATCCACATCCATCATGACAATGTGCGACTACACACATTTATGGCAAGCAAACAGCAAAATTATGTCGGTCAGTAAGTTCCCAATCCGCCATACAGCTTGAACCAGTCATCCTTCCGACTTCCAGTTGTTCAGGGAAGTTCAATGAAGAACTGTCTTTGAGGATAACGAGTTGATGACATGCACAAAATGAAAGTGAATGTATGCAAGTGGGTATAACAGTTTACATTTGAATTTTTTCAAATGCGATTCGAAAGTTGGGTCCAACGACAGTGTAAATGCACCGCTTGTGATGCAGACTTTGTTGAGTAGAAACTTTCGTTTAGAGGACGAGTTACTCTGTCAAACATGTAATTCGATTATCTATGTCAGCTAATAAAGTTATGCACATTTTTGCATTACTTACGATAGAACCTTAGTGTGCATCTTAGCATTTTCCCGTTTTTGTAGCGGAATAATACTTTCAACAAAAGATGCTGATATTTTATATGTTAAGATCCATATTCAGATGCTTTCGCTTCTGCTCACGCTTGGATATCATTTCCGGCATTACACACTACACTAGAAAGCAACACGCACCCACACAAACTCCATTACATACTCAAAGCAATAAATACCAAAATCCTGAGGATTCAGTCACTGAAAGGCTGTGGTCTATAGAACCAGCCTTTCATCATAAAATGGCATCACAAGACTCTGACACTGGAATAGCAGCCGTTAATTTCAAGGGAAAGTTTGCGTGATATATGCACTTTTTCAAAACTTTACCTTCCAGTTCCGATTCGTCAGAAAACTCTGTGGTCAAATTCAAAGGTCACATGGAGAAACATTGACGGGTTTTCTATCTTTCTATGTGGTTTTCATAATTGTCAACACTGCCTCGGGGAGAAACTGTACATAATGCAACAGCCTGCAACATCAATCAACACGAAACTGATTTATTTCTATAGCTGTCAT
>NC_068994.1:54311570-54315051 GCF_001194135.2 Octopus bimaculoides | reverse complement strand
CATATGTAGAGACATATAGAGATATATGTTCAAAGATATACACAGACTTACCAATACACATAAATTAATATGCGTACGAAAGGAGACGCTTACACAAATAGACACATACATGTATGTTCCCAGATTTAAAACCTATCATTCTGTTATCAATTGTGTAGACCTTAATATAATGAAGAGATAAGCTGTTAGATTCACTAACAGTATTTAAGAAATAAAGACGTAATGGTATTAACGTAAACCAGATATGGATGGCTCAGCACACCACATTTAACGGAGGCTTACAGACAACGCCATAATGCTTACAGTTACACTTCTGTATTTGCATACCAACAATCATAGACCGGAAAAAAAACACACGCACACCAATATACATACATACATACACACATATAAATTCATGTATTTGTGTGTGTGTGTGTGTGTTTTATCTGTAGAAGGACGGAGCCGCATCTCGTTCTTGCTATTTTTATCAAGGTCGATAGTAACTCTGAATAGGAACTTAGTTGGACCGTGATGACTCGTCCAACCCAAAGAAGCATGGCAAAGAAACATGGTTAAATGCTACTGCTGATGGTGATGTTTCAAATATATAAAGTCTCTCGGTACACAGCACAAAGATCTATGTACACTCACACATAACTGTGTGTATAGTATAGTATAGTGTGTGTGTATATATATATATATATATATATATATATATATATATATATATATATATATATATATATATATACACACACATACATACACACATTCATGCATTCATATGTGTGTGTATATTTATGTGTGCATGTATTTGTGTATACATGTATGTACACTGTATGTATGTGTGTGTGTGCACAAATAAGTATTTATATAAGTTTATGTGCATATCGGTTTTCCTCCTAATATGAAAACCAATATGTACTTGGAACAACGAAGCCATACAAGAAAGACAATGAGTCTACTGAACAACTCTTCTTCCACTTTACGCAGTTTTGACCCAGACTACCTCTAATTCCTACTAACACGCGAACCAACTATCCTAATCCTGTCTGAGACATAAATCTCACACCCACCGCTACCTCCGCCACCTTTTAGTCTCTATACTGCACTTTATGTTCCAACTGAGAAATGTGCTTTTCGCATATGAAGAACACGCATTCCCTTACGAGAAGATCTCTCTCACTCAGAGATCGGCAACAAAAGGCTCTTTTGTTCTTATTCTTGCTCTCCGATTCCCATCTCATTACAATCGCCTTCCATTTTGACAAATTAATTATCTTTTGGGACCCCTCCCCCTTTTAATCATTATCACACACATGTATAGGCGTAGGCATGGCTGTGTGATTAAGAAATTCGTTTTACAACCACGTGGTTTCGGGTTCATTGTTACTGCATGGCACCTTGGGCAAGTGTCTTCTATTATAGCCCTAGGCCGAACAATGCCTTGTGAATAAATTTACTAGATGGAAACTGTGTTGAAGCCCGTCATATATATATATATGTCAGCTTAATTTAATTCGTCCTTTGTCGAAAGACACCTGTTGTTAATGTCCTGTTATTTGCAGTTGTATTTGTGTAACATTTCTCCGTTTTTTTGTTTTTTTTTCCGTCCTTGTTTTCGTATACATTCGCTGCTTTCTTCCAAGGAATCTAATGCTCTTAGCTTAGTTTTTCCGTGGGGCTGGCCAGATTGGAGCAATCTCGAGTATAACCAGCCGAAATTGCAAAGATAATCTGGAACTCGACTGAGGAAAGAAAACTCTAAATGACCCGTCCTTGTTTTTTCTTGTCCCTTTTTTGTATCTTGAAACTGTCTGGCTGTTTTGTGTTCTTTTGTGTGTCTTTTTTTTAATTTATTTATTTATTTGTTTTACAATAAAAGTATTTTTCCAGTGACCGAATCTTGGTCTCTCTACTGTCTAGTGGAATTATTCTTAGTACCAACTACAGCCAAGATATCGAGCGGAATTATTTGTTTCTCTGGTTATTTATTCGATTCTGTCTGTTTAGTGTCTGCAAGGATACACAATTGTTCTTTCACTCTCATCTCCAACCGTCCAGATTATACTTTGCTGTTGAATGCAGATGATTCCGGACGAGTACAGCTCCTCCTCCCCACTTAAAACTGGGGGCGCTGCTACGCGCGACCCTTCCAAGAACAATGGGCGGAGAAGACTGATCGATGGATATTGCAACAAAACGAAACACTGCTAACACACCAGTTATTTAAAGTCCGATATCATCGCTGCCAACGAAGTACTGTCCGACACACATATTCTTTTCTACTCACAGCACAAGGTCCGAAATTTTGGGGGAGGGAGCCAGTCAATTAGATCGAACCAGTACGCAACTGGTACTTAATTTATCGATCCCGAAAGGATGAAAGGTAGAGTCAACCTCGGCGGAATTTGAACTCAGAACACAAAGACAGACGAAATACCGCTAAGCATGTTTGGTTAAGAAACTCGCTTTGCAACCACGTGGTTTTGGGTTCAGTCCCACTGCTTGACTCACTGGACGTGGTCGACCCTTGTGAGCGAATTTGATAGACGGAAATCGGGCGACTTCCCGAGTTGTTAGTATCTTGTGCCGGCCGCGAAAATTTTTTCCCCACGCGAGTTCCGGCTCCCAGTAATGAACTCATTTGCATACAGCCAATCAGAGCTCACCTTGAACTTGTTGTCAAGTGAACAAACACACTCTACCAGGTACACTCAAGACGAAGAATGGTGTTGTAAGTCGACCGATCGCCAAGTTATGCCTGATTTTAGAAGACAAATAATTAGATAGATTTGCATCTATACCAATTATCAGATTTTGTTAGGGCCCCATATTTTGTTAGGGCCCCATATGGTAAAGATGCGGATGGGAAAAATGTCGGTAGAGGGTGATGTGCTAGCAACCCTCTTCCCTTACTGTCTTACAAAGTAAACAACAACACAAATAACTACGCAGAGGCAGCCATGGTTAAAACAAGAACAAGAACAACAAGCATTATTAAAAGAGAAAAGAAGCATGGTCATTCCTTACCCAAATGACCTTATCTTATCGCCCATCGCTCATAAATTAGTTTGATAGTTGAGCTCTGATTGGCTGTATGCAAATGAGTTTATAACTGGGGTCCATAACTCTTGTAGGAAAAAAAATTCGCGAGCCGGCTCTGGTTGGACACCCTGTTCAATATGACAACCGAGTCTTCCTGGCTGGTGCAAGAAATATGAAATACGGCACGTTATTTGTTAGTATCTGTGTCCATGCGCAATAACTATGCGCTGTTATTGCAACAAAGAGTGCAGCTGTTTACGAACAGTATCGACAACAACTATAACAATAACGGAACGACCAAACAAAGAAAAGAAAATGAAAAAAAAACACGAGCGTAGGAATACATTAACCCATATTTAAAGTAATCCATTAGGGTTTTCTTTTCTTTTCTTTACGCAGCATCTGTGATTTTATTGTAAGAAGTGACAAAGAAACTTTCTGAAATCGTAAA
>NC_068994.1:54304070-54309070 GCF_001194135.2 Octopus bimaculoides | reverse complement strand
ATAAACTCCCCTACCCTTTTCTACCATTTCCTTTTCTCATTTTACATCCTTCTTTCTACAAATCTCTTTCTATAACTTTATTCCTCTTTCGTCTACGTATCTCTTTTAATTCTTTGTTTTTAGCATCGTATTCCATGTATAAGTATATGTGTTAATGTGTGTTTATGTTTGTATGCTAGTACATCAAATGCACTGTGTGTATGTATATTGCATAAGTCAATGAACGTAAGTGTGTGTCCATTTCGCCGTTTATTTTTTTTTTACAATTTTCCTTCCGCCATTTCTTTTCTTATCTCACCCTCATTTTTCTTTTGTATTATTAATAATCCTACTCCTTTCCTCCCTCTCTCTCTCTCTCTCTCTCTCTCTCTCTCTCTCTCTCTCTCTCTCTCGTTTCCCATCGGCTTATCTGTATCTTCTTTGATGATTGCTCTTGTCTTGTCGCAGTTTTTATTATCTTCTTACGTTGACCTCAAGAAATTAAAGTGTGTATTTATTTCAGATAATAATCTACATGATAATAATTATAGTCTAACAAATGTAATAACAAGCATTAATACATTGTTCGTGAGACAAATTTTCTTATTAACACTGATATGAATAAGGAAAAAGAACACAAAAAGAAAGACATTAAAAAAAAACACGATTAAAAGCCGAGCAAAAACAAAACGAAAGAAACACATTACGTTAAGCATTTCGACATTTTCAAAAATGAAATGAAATGATTTGCAACGAGCAACATGTAACGTTTCGGATAAGGTTATTCATCAGCAGGGGTGGACTGAGCCGTCGGTCAATCGGACACGGCCCGGAGTTCTGAGGGGCCCGCACTCTACATGTTAACTCTTCTAAAACGCATTCAATACCTCTAACCACTGAGTCACGTGCCTTCATTTATAATAATATATATAATTAGAATTTTTAAATTTCTGGAATTGAGAAGAAAACATGAAGTAGGCCTACTTTGTTTAAAAAATACCAAATCTGTTTTTCCTTTTGTCACTATGGATTGAACGATCTGTATTCTATACCTCTTAATGACCGTGTTGCTAATGGAGTAGTCTAATTAAGAAGACACCCCATTAACAACACAGAATTTCTTCATAATTAGTTGATAAAGAGGTGGGATAACATTGTTATGTGGCTATTTTCATTGTTATTTGATCTTAAAAATAATCATGTTTAAAAGCAGTATTTTAAATTACCTTTGTGTGTTGTTGGTTTTATTACGGTAGCAGTATAAACCCAAATATGGAACAAAACAGAGCGATGGTGATGGTGGTGGTGGGGAGTAAATTCTTTTTGAAAAAAAGAAGTTGCTGGGGGTAAATGGAATGAATAGGGTTAAGAACGCCTGATTTTAGACAGATCAGGCAAGGATAGATGTAGTCGATGACGGACAGAAAAAAAAGTATTTCATATGCCTAGTGATACATTACAAAGAATAATAATGACCTCATCTCCTCCCCCACTCCGCAGATAAAATAAATTCAGAAAACATCCGTAAAAATATTGAAGTCATAAAAAAAAAAGAATCAAAACAATCCAGAAAAATACAAAAATGGAGTTGGATATTTCGAATAAGTGAAACGGATATGTGATTTAGCTGTTCCATCATCACTGCTGAAAGCTATTCATCTACTGCTAATCGACTTCTGTGATTTTTAGCACTATGCATTGATAAGAAAAGCTTTCTCAAGATGAATACCACAGTGTTGTGGCTTTCTTTTAGTTTATATATGCACTAAGTAAAATACGCAGAGTTCTATTCTGGACTAATGTTGCTTCCATCGTTAATAATGAATTTTTACCCATCCTGCCAGCCATTTGCGACACCAGTGGTTTGTTAATCACTGTTTCGCTATATCAGTAAAGGCTAACTTTGCCTAAGCATGCGATTTTTAGTGAATACTTACTACTGATGATGTACAAGGACACAGACATCATGGTTTAGTTATTCTACCACTGCTGCAGGAAGCTTTTCGACTTACAATGCTTTTTAGCACTGTATGTCTATACAAGAAGCTTTCTCGGGACAAATACTGCAGTTTTGTGGCTTTTGATATTATATCTACAGTGACCTGAGGGGAAGAGAAAAGTTGGTAGACCAAAAAGCACATGGAGAAAGACAGTGGAAAAGGAAAGGGATCAAGCTGGATGGTCATCATGGAATGTGGCAAGAAAACTTGCAAAGCAGAGGGACTAATGGAAAACGAGTGTGAAGGCCTCATGTATCAGCTGGTACAAAGAGGATAGATAGAAATAGATAGATTTCATCTGTCTTTACGTTTCTGAGTTCAAATTCCGCTGGGGCCCACTTTGCCTTTTATCCTTTCAGCGTCGATAAAATAAGTACCAGTTGAGCACTGGGTCCATGTAATCGACTTACTCCCTCTCCTTCCGAACTTGCTGGCCTTGTGCCAAAATCTGAAAGCACTATCACAGATTTCTCTCTGAGTTCTCTTGTTTATGGTTTTTAAAAATCTGTTATTTGTTTTAGTCATTGGAAAGCGGCCATGCTGGAACACCGTCTTCAATAGTTCAGCCGAAAAAAATCGACCACAGTACCTATTTGTTTTTAAAGTCTGGTACTTATTCTAACGGTCTCCTTTTGCTGAACTGTAAAGTTACAACGACGTAAACAAACCAACACCAGTTGTCAAGCGGTGGTGGGGGACAAACACCAACTCTAACACAAACACGTGTGTGTGTGTGTGTACATAGGCGGAGGCGCAGCTATGTGAGAGGAAGTTTTGCTTCCCAACCACGCATATATGGATTCAGTTACACTGCGTGGTGGGCGCCTTGGGCAAGTGTCTTCTGCTGTAGCTCTAAGCAAACCTCTTGCCTCACAACCACAAAAAAAAACAACAAAAAAAAAACACGATATGCAAATCACTGTAAAAAGAAACAAAAAATAAAATTATGACTTTTACTGATTCATAATTTGAAACATAACTAAGTTGTTGAAGAATTTGATCGTTTCTACCTCTGCCTGTTTGTATTTAGGACAGTCTGGTGAGCTGTGTAAGCATTTTTACTGCTACATGGGAGGGAATTAAATAGACATTAATAAACTAATAAAACACTTCAGTTGTACAATTATACATTCATCGTTGTTGCTTGACACCAGGTTATATCGATGACCAGCAAAAACATGCTCAATTACGTATTTTACACTTTAAAAAGACATCGTTAAAATACACACATCAGAAACGTTTATTGCCTGTTACATGAGAAAATTTAATGACGTTCGTGAAGTCATGTAATGTTACAATATATTATCTGAAATGTTTATTTATTGTTTTATCGTTTAAACAACACAGGTCACATTAGTCTGTTAAAGAAAATGAGCACAAAAAGCGTATATATAATAATTGTTTACTGACATTGTATATCTGTGAGTGTGTGTGTGTGTGTATGTATGTACGAAGGGGTGTTCATTAAAGGTTTCCCCTAACCCTCTTTTCAAGGACTGAGATAAACGAAACTTGGCATTATGATTAGTCCTTCCCCACATTGCCACCACCACCAATGGTGACACACTTCTCCCATCGCTTTGTGCAGCTGTGAAGACCTCGTCTATAGAAGTCGGAAGGTTGTGTCTGGAGCCAAGACTTTACCTCGGAAATAAGTTCATCATCATCCGAAAAGTGCTTCTCCCTCAAAAAAAAAAAAACTTAATGGTTAGAAGAGGTGGAAGTCAGATGGTCCGAGGTCTGGAGAGTAAGGGGGATGAGGAAGGATTTCGTGTGCATTGTGAACTGGGGCATTGTCTTGGAGGAGGCAAACTCCTTTGATCAGCATTCCACGCCTCTCTGCTTTGATGGCATCCCATAATTTCTGCTTAAACTCCCAAGCTAACCTATCATATCTATCGACTTTTCTTTCTTCCTTATTGCATACCTTGTTGTCAGCTGGGCATACTATATCTATGATCCAGCATAGTTTGTTCTCTTTCTCAATTAACACTATGTCTGGCTTCGTATTCTCTATCGCATGGTTGCACTGAATCATAAAATCCCACAGGATTTTTGCATTATCATTTTTGAAGATACCTTCGCGTTTATGTTCATCATTATCATTATTATTAAAACAGTGAGTTAGCTGCACCATTAGCACACCAGGTAAAAAGCTTAGTGGCATTTCTATTGCTATGTTCTGAGTTCAAATTCTACCAAGGTCGACTTTGCCTTTCATCCTTCCGGGGTCAATAAATTAAGTACCAGTGAAACGCTAGGCTCCATGTAATTGACTCGCCCCCCCCCCAAAAAAAATGGCTGCCCTTGTGGCAAAATTTGAAACCATTATTATTATCATTGTTGTTGTCCTTATTATTATTACTGTTGTTGTTTATATTTTTGTACCAAATCTCATAATTCCAATTCAAGAAATGAACAAAACTTTAGTACACTGGGGGCAATATTGATTCCCACTCCTAGAAAGGGGGGAGGGAGTGGCAATAGTATGTTGTCTATGAATCAGAAGAGGGGGATTATAATTAATAACTAAATCTAAAATCAGTAACGAATTGAGACAAGCTTCTTATTACAATCTCAGATGGCCACAAGGCAAATTTTTTTATTTTTGGGGTTTTTTTTTTGTTTTGCTTTTTGGAAAAGATGAAATAGTATAATGATTGAGTTGACTCCAGTTTATAACTGGTATTTACTATTCTTATCTGCTTTTTCACTACCATTGAACCCTGTACTTCACTGGTATTTTACTTTATTGACCCTGAAAAGATGAAAGACAAAGTTGACCTTGCTGGGTTTTGAACTCTGTGTGTGTGTGCATGTCTTTGTTTGCCTTCACCACTACTATATATATATATATTTCAAAATGTAACCACATGTGAATTGTTGGCGATTATTTTCTATTAAAATGAGATGTCAGTGTTATTTTCATTTTTGCATAATTTAGACAATATATTCACTGCACCTTGTATATGTGTGTGTGTGTGTGTGTATATGCATATGTATATACGTACATGAATATAT
>NC_068994.1:54301908-54303682 GCF_001194135.2 Octopus bimaculoides | reverse complement strand
GGTAGAAACTCCTTGAAATTTTGGGTATTTGAGTATATTTATAAAAATTTAAGGAATGGAGAAAACGCATGTTATAATTGCATACTTTATTCCTACATATGTTTCAAAGGATTACAACCTGTGTGATCCATAGGGATCTTTGATATTAAAATTGTAACCTTCTCTTCAGGGAATGCATGGGAATCATCTTAAACGTAAGACATTATGACCGATTATGAAAACAATAGATGGATAAGGTTATGACTTGATTCATTTGAAAAAAACCGTTAGAGAATTGGACGCTACCGGGTAGTGGGTTGGACAACACATACATATAAATGTATATACATACATGCATACACAATTACATACACATATATATACACACACATGTATATGCATACACATATATATACATATATATGTGTATATATATATATATATACACACACATATACACACATACGCCCACATTTACACATATGCACATACGTACCTACGCATATACAAATATACATATGTGTGTGCATGTCCCCATACACACATATTATATATATATATATAAATAGAAATAGACACATACACATACACATACATATACATCTACGCCTATAACCAAATAAACAGATACGCATATACATATACATACATGTATTCAAACACATACGTAAACACACATGTGTTTGAATACTATTCTCTAATGGTTTTTTTACAAATGAATCACGTCATAACCTTATCCATCTATTGGTTTCATACTCTGTCATAATGTCTTACGTTTGAGATGATTCCCATGCATTCCCTGAAGAGAAGGTAACAACTTTAATATCACAGATCCCTATGGATCACACAGGTTGTAATCCTTTGAAACATATGTAGGAATAAAGTATGCAATTATAACATGCGTTTTCTCCATTCCTTAAATTCTAATATATATATATATATATATATATATATATGTTCACACACACACACACACACACACACACACACATGTTTCTGCTACACCAACTCATGCACCTCCCTGTTCTTGAGGTGTAGGCTGCTATCATCCCCATCATAATCATCATCATCATTATTTTCTTAAACTTTTAGTTCACCATGCCGTAAGTAAAGCTCCATTTTTTTTTTGTGTATGCTGTTTTTTTTGTTTTTTTGATAATTTTAGTCGAAACAACTTTTTCCTCTTTATATTAATCGTAGAGATTTTGAACAATGATTAATTTCACGGGTTGAGTATCCTTCCAGATTAGCCTGAGTCATTCTATGAAGCATAAAGTAAGAATAAAATAAACTATGGAAGGGGTGGTGGTGGTGGTGGTGACGGCAGTGGCAGTGGTGATGATAGGAATAAATAAATAAATAAACAAACAAACAAACAAACTTCCGAAATGGAAAACAAATTGGATATTATTTCTCGGTATTGATTAGATGGTAGTGGAGGTGTTTGTGGTGGTAGTGGTGGTGGTGGTGGTGGTAGTGGCAGCTGTAGTGGTGATTGAGGTGGTAGAGATGATGGTTATGGTGTTAGTGTGATTCTGGTGGTAGTTGTGGTAGCAGTGGTAGGGATGGTGGTGATGATGATGGTAGTGGTGGAGGTGGTAGAAGTGGTGGCTGCAGTGGTGATGGTGATGGTGGTGGTGGCAGGGATGGTAGGGGCTGACATGGAAAGGGAAGATCAGATGCATGTTTAAATCTTCGTAAACATTCTAATTTCACTTCCAAGGAAGCATTAACTTTACTCCAAACACAGTTCGTTTATTTATTTATTCATTTATTTATTCCTCATTAAAATATC
>NC_068994.1:54299967-54301575 GCF_001194135.2 Octopus bimaculoides | reverse complement strand
ACCTCGGCAGAATTTGAACTCAGAACGTAAAGACAGACAAAATGCCTCTAAGCATTTCGCCTGGTGTGCTAACGTTTCTGCCAGCTCGCCGCCTTTGCCCTTGTCAGCGATTCTTTTCTACTCTAGGCACAAGGCCCGAAATTTTGGGGGAGGTGGGGCAGTCGATTAGATCGACCCCAGTATGCAACTGGTACTTAATTTTATCAACCCTGAAAGGATGAAAAGCAAAGTCAACTTCAGTGGAATTTGAACTCAGAATGTAAAGACAGATGAAATACATTTTTGCCAGCTGACTACCTTTCAAAGTTATAAGATAATACATGATTAATTCAAGACAATATGAATAAATAGGAATTACCATATATTAAAGTGTGTAAGATATCCTTTTTTTATCAAAAATTAGGTTAAAAAAATATGGGAGTTTCTTATACACAGATAGTATTATAATCCCTTAGGTTCAAATGACTGTCCTTTTTTTATCTTTTATCTTTTACTCCTTTCAAGTTGTTTGACTGTCGCCATACTGGAGCAACACCTTGAAGAATTTTAGTTAAACGAATTGACCCCCAAGACTTTTTTTTTTATAAGCCAGATAGTTATTCTATTGATTGCTTTTGCCAAACTGCTAAGTTGTGGGGACATATGCACACCAAATCCGGTTGCCAATCTGTGACAGTGAGTGTCACACACAGACACAAAGACATACACATGGACATACACACACACACACACACACGTGTGTGTGTGTGTGTGTGTGTGTATATATGACAGACTTCTTTCAGTTCCTGTCTACTCACAATCCTCTCACGAGGGCTTGGTCAGTCTGAGACTGTAGTAGAAAACACTTGGTCAAGGTGCCACAGAGTAGGACTGAACCTGGAACCATGTGGTCGGGAATCAATCTCTTGGTTGGAAAAACCCCTTTTGGTTAGATGCTTGTGTGTGTGTGTGTGAGAGCACATGTGTACATGCATGTGTGTGTGAGTATGTGTGCACGCGCATGTGTGTTTGTGTCTCCTCAACTTGATATTGTGTGATAGTCATTAAAGAGTGTCCTTCATTTTGAATCTTCCACGAAAAATTCTCTGGACTTCATGAGAAAATATTAACTTGCTTGGGAAAAGGTGAAGGGCGGTGACAGAAAAGGCATCTAGCCATAGAAAATCTGCCTCAACAATTTCCTCCTGACCCATGCAAGCATGGAAAAATGGATGTTAAAACGACAATGATGATGGTGGTATCATGGTTGCTTAATATAGATAAGCCTTGTCACAGTTTTGATAAACCAAAGTTATTAATTCATTATTAAAAAAAAAAAACGCAAAATTAAAAAAAAAATATTAAAAGTAAACGAAAAATTAAAAAGTTAATCCCAGCATATAAATGTTAATCCTCTTTTATTAAAAAAGGAAACAAAAAAAAAACAAATATTAATCCCTTCAAAATCTAGGGAGTCACTGGCTTGAAATCTTTTAATGCTTAACTCAACTCTGGCATTTATAGTGTTAAGCAGATGAGGAGATGATGGATAAGGCCTCTTGCTGCCTCCTGCCATAAACCATGTGATACAGTGATGGCACATTGGAGTGTGTGATTGTGTATTGATAA
>NC_068994.1:54295509-54299813 GCF_001194135.2 Octopus bimaculoides | reverse complement strand
TAACTCACCCAGAAGGGAATTTGAACCCACCATAGCAATTTAATGAAACACTTCTAGAAATTATATGATAATAATGATAATCCTTTTTGATGTAGGCACAAGGCCCGGAATTTTGATGGGAGAGGACTAGCCGATTACATCAACCCCAGTCTTTCATTGCTACTTAATTTATTGATCCCGAAAGGATGAAAGGCAAAGTCAACCTTGGCAGAATTTCAACTCAATATAATAATAATAATAATAATAATAATAATAATAATAATGATTTCAAATTTTGGCACAAGGCCAGCAAGTTCAGGGTAGGGGGTAAGTAAGTTCAATCCCAGTGCTTGACTAGTACTTTGTTTTGTTGACCCCAAAAGGATGAAAGGCAAGTTGACCTCAGTGGACATTATATTGAAAGATTTCAGACAAAAATCATGCCTCCTCATCGACGTAACTGTCCCAATCGTCAAGACCTACCAAAAGCTGAGCAATTATAAAGATCTTGAAATCGAAACTGGCAAAATGGGGAAAATCAGGGAAAGAACAATACCTGTTGTCATAGGTGCCCTGGGAATAATAGCAAAAGGGATTGATTGTTACCTGTCTCAGATTCTAGGTAAGTGTTCATATCCTACGGAAAATATTGTCTATGCAATTCCAAAAAACATTTTAATTTGTAAACATAGCAAAAGTACTTTTAAATGTACATAAGAGCAGACACCTTTTACTGCCATCTTAAGATCACATTATTATCTTATCACTAAATTACTTTTAAAACAAACTTTTACATAGCCTGGAGTCAGATTGGAAGCAAGATCATTTGTTCAAAATGCTTTGAGGCCACTAGACATAGATGTGGTCGCCATCAGGAGGATCAGAATTTCTGGCGTGCAAACACTTGCACCCATCTTCAGTTATACACTGATTGTGTTTGTCCTTGATTTGGCAGTAAGAGGCTAGTGGTGGTTTAGAAAAGCTAGAGAAAGAGAGAAGGAAGGAGAGCTAGAGAGAGAGAGAGTGGGGAGGGAGAGGAGGAGAGGAAAGGCAGACAGACAGAGAGGGAAAGAGAGAGCAAAGAGATTGATGGATAGAGAACAGGCAGAGAGCGAGAGGCAGACAGACAGAGTGAGAGAGAGTAAGTGAAAAAGAGAGAGAGATAGACAGAGAGATAGAACAAAGAAAGAACTAGAGACAGACATAGACAGGGCCAAAGACACAAAGAGAAAAAGAGAAAGAGACAGACACACAGAGAAGATATTGATATTGTGGTATGACTGTTGTTGTTTTTGTTGTTGCTGTCATTTAACCCCAGGTCAGGTTTGATCAAGCAGAACTATAATGAAAGACAGTCTAGCTTCAGCCATTCTCTCTTTCTCATTAAGATGGTTGGATGTGAATTTGGAAATGGGTGTGGGGGAAGTGAGGAGATTTGGCTGTTATTTCTAGCTTGTTGAACCACTGTGTATTGTGTTGCATTGTTGGTTTGTTATCTAGTTTGTTCAGTTCGATAGTAACTCTAGCTGTGTTACAGAAATACATTCGGTACCATATCGTACCTTGTGTGCTAAGATGTAATACTTTCCACATCTTATTCTACTTTTTGAAATGATATGAGAGAGAGAAAGAGAGAGAGAGAGAGAGAGAGCGGGGAGGAAGGGAGAGAGACTGGCAGACAGACAAGTAGAATGAGAGAGACAGGCAGACAGACAGACAGACAGTGAGAGAGACAGACAGAGTGAGAGAGACAGACAGACAGACACAGAGTGAGAGAGACAGACAGACACAGAGTGAGAGAGACAGACACAGAGAGTGAAAGAGACAGGCAGACAGAGAGAGAGAGAGACAGACAGACAGACAGACAGACAGATAATGGGAAAGAGACACAGAGACAGGCAGACAGACACAGTGAGAGAGCGAGAGAGAGAGAGAGAGAGAGAGCGGGGAGGAAGGGAGAGAGACTGGCAGACAGACAAGTAGAATGAGAGAGACAGGCAGACAGACAGTGAGAGAGACAGGCAGACAGACAGACAGTGAGAGAGACAGACAGAGTGAGAGAGACAGACACAGACAGTGAAAGAGACAGGCAGACAGAGAGAGAGACAGACAGACAGACAGATAATGGGAAAGAGACACAGAGACAGGCAGACAGACACAGTGAGAGAGCGAGAGAGAGAGAGAGAGAGAGAGAGAGAGAGACAGGCAGACAGAGACAGAGATGGAGAAACAGAGACAGACAGAGCCAGAGAGAAGCAGAGAGACAGACAGAGAGATGGGGAGAGAGATCTTGGCAGTTAACACCGAGGGGGTCAAGCTCCTCTTTTCTAGAAACTAGGAAGCTTCCGTTATTTGTAAACACCACCACCAACAACAACAACAACATACATAACAATAACAGCAGCAGCAGCACCTGGTCCATCCAGATGGAAGCTGGCAAAAATAATGAGGCATTCAATGCAAACATGTTTTTGTGCTCGTTAGTCAGTGTATATGGGTAGGTGCTTGGGTGTCTGTGTGCATGTGGTGTGCATGGGCAGGTGCATGTTTTTATGCATGTCTGTATTACGAGTCGCTTAAAGTATGAAAATGAATATGTGTGTGTGTATACATACATACATACACACATACATATATACATACATACATAAATACATACATAGCTATGTACATGCATACATATAATACATACATACATATATACATACATGCATGCATATATGCATACATACATGCATATATACATACATACATTCATTCATACATGCATATATACATACATGCATATATACATGCATACATACATTCTTTTTTTTTTTCTACTCAAGGCACAAGGCCTGAAATTTTTGGGAAGGGGGCCAGTTGATTAGATCGACCTTAGTATGCAACTGGTACTTAATTTATCGATCCCGAAAGGATGAAAGGCAAAGTCGATCTCGGCAGAATTTGAACTCAGAACGTAAAGACAGACGAAATACCGCTAAGCATTTCGTCCGGCGTGCTAACATTTCTGCCAGCTCACCACCTTAATCAATCAATCACTAAATATTACCTGATCAATTATGTGTGTTCTATAAGTGTTAAATCCTGAGTAGCAATAGATTTAAATCCTCAAATGTTTCCTTGTAAATGTGAGCTCTGCATTTCATGTTGCATATGCACTTCCTTTGCTTTCAAACATACTCACGCACACACATGCACACACACACACACACACATGCACATAGGGGTATATGCATGTGTTTTGGGTGCATATGTCTTTTGTATATGTTGTTTGTATGTGTGTGTGCTTGTTGCTCTGCTTGTATGTGTTTATGTGTTTCTGTATGATTAGTTCTTTTCTATCTTCAGTGTGTGTATGAGCGTGTGTGTGTGTGTGTGTGTGTGTATGTCTATCTCTGTTGTTATGTGTTTGTTTGTGTGCATATATGCATAGGCTAGCCTGCAGACAAATGCATGTGCTTGTATGTGTGTATACATATGTATATGAGTGTGTATGTTTTTGTGTATGCATGTATGCACGTGTATCTGTGTGTGTGTGTGTGTGTATATATGCATACATATGTGTGCGTTTGGTTGTTTGTGGGTATATATAGTGTGTGTATAGAAGTATGTGTACATATGTGTATTTGTGTGTATGTGAGAGAAAGAGAGGAGAAAAAATATAGCATTAGTGCTTTTTGTATATGCATTTCAATTGAGCAGTGTCTCTCACACACACACGCGCATCCGCCCACCCACGCCTAAACTCACCCCCACACACCCCACTTCATCGCCTGTACACAATCAGATTACAAACAGGATGTTCAGCCAACTCCCTTCTATCACAACACTTCTGGCATCTCTGTCAAGCTGGAATATTTCTTTTATTCTCATCACAACCAACGCTGGCGCCACCACCACCACCAACAACAACAACAACAGCAACAGCAACGACGTTACTAATGCAACCTACAAAACCACTAACTTAACCACCAATGCCACCACCACCATGACCAACAACAATAACATCACAATAGCATCATCATCAGCAACAACAATAATAATAATCATAGAAGCAACCACCTGTTGTACTACAGCATCTGCCACTACCACTACTAACAACAGAACTATCAACACAGCCACCTCAAACAATACTACTACTACTACCACCACCACCACCACTACTACTACCACCACCACCACAACTACTACCACCTCAAACAATACTACTACTACTACCACCACCACCACCACTACTACTACTACCACTACTACTACCACCACCACTACCACCGTCGCCACCACTACTACTATTACCACCACCACCACCAATACTACTACCT
>NC_068994.1:54291885-54295378 GCF_001194135.2 Octopus bimaculoides | reverse complement strand
GCCACCTCAAACAATACTACTACTACTACCACCACCACCACCACTACTACTACTACCACTACTACTACCACCACCACTACCACCGTCGCCACCACTACTACTATTACCACCACCACCACCAATACTACTACCTCCATTTCAACCCTGAACACATCTGCCTGAAGAACACCTTTCAGACAGCAAACTGACAGAATCGTTAGGGTTAGGGTTAAGGTGCTTACCAGCATCTCAGTGCACTTTTTGCTCTGAATTCAAATTCCACGGAGGTCAACTATGCTTTTCATCCCTTTCGGGGTCGACAAAAATAAGAACCAGTTAATCACTGGGAAGCGGTGGGGAGGGGGGCGATGTAATCAACTTACACACACACATCCACCTTGAAATTGCTGGCCTTGCGCCAAAATCTGAAACCAATATAGTTCCAGGCCAGCCAGAGCTTTCTGTGAGGATTTGGTAAACGGTGACTGAAAGAAACCCATCGTGAGTGTAACTTGTCCCGACATCATGTAATCATCGTAAACAAGCAGCACTGTCATACAAGCGGCATCGGTCATCTCCAATCTTCCATGGAAATCATGTCCGGTCACAAGGAGGAAAAGGGGACATTAAAACGATGATGAAGGGGATGGTCTGCACACATTGATGGAACCGCTAAACTGTCTTTTATCTTTTCAATTCTTTTGCTTGTTTTAGTCATTAAACCTTGGCCATGCTGGGGCATATCCCAGAAGGTTTATAGCAATTGTATGAATGCAAAAATGATGATATTAGTGGTGGGGGCAAAAATATACTTCCAAAGTTACCCATCATATTACAGGTAAAAATCTAATAATGATAATAACAAGAACACTCAGAGAGTACAAACCTCCGCCAAGACAACCCTAATGTTCTCTCAAAGATTAGTCTGAGATGATTTTTGAAAGGAGAATATCTGAAATAAACTTGACTGCTCTCACAAACGAGAATACTAAAAACGGACCAGTCCGTTCTCAGAAATTAAGTAAAAAAAACAGGAAAAATAATCCAGAATCCTTGTCCGGTACCAGACCAATCCCAAATCTAATCAGTTTGTGCCAGACATGAGGCCAAACATCCCTGAAAGTTTCATTCGAATCTATCCAGCAGTTCTTGTGATATCTTGTTCATGGATAAACAAACCAACAAACATGAATAGAAACAATACCTCCACCTTCACTAAGGCGGAGGTAATAATAATAATAATAATGATAATAATAATAATAATTATAATGATAATAATAATAATAATAATAATAATAATAATAATAATGATAATTAAGAGAAGGAGGAGGAAGTTATTTAGATACAATGCTCAGTTGTGCTACCACACATCGGAAAAGAGTAAATGAAGAGATAATATAAATCAAAGTAGAGCAAGAAAGTTGTGGTAGGCAAAAAGTACATGGCTAACTGACAGAATAGGACATAGGTGGGGGGTCAGTCTTCTTGCAGTGGACATGCGTTAACTCGCTGAACCTGTAATGATAGACACATTGGCACATATACATATGCAGTATTGTATACACACAACTATATATTTATATATATATATACATATACAGATATATTCTTATAGGTTTGTTTATATTTATTTATGCTTTGTTTTTCTCACAAACAACACTGTAATGAATAGTTGATTGATTCAAATTTTTCTCATCAGACATAACTATTTATGCGTGATCAGCTCCATTCAAACTTTCAGAGGAAATTTATGTGTGTGTGTGCACATATGTATCAATAAATATATGTATGCGCATTTGATATATATATATATATATATATATATATATATATATATAGACACACACACACACACACACACACACATATATATATATATATATATTATATATATATATATATATATACCTGATAAACAGTATGCTTGTGTAATGCTGTAATGCATGTGTGTGTGTGTGTGTATGTGTGTATATCTATATGTATGTGAGTATATATGTATATGTCTTTCATACTTCATTGTTTCAATTAGTAAACTGTGGCCATGTTAGAGCACTGCCTTAAAGAATTTTAGTTAAAGAAATTGACTCCTGTACATATATATTTTTTTAAAACCTGGTACTAATTCTATTGGCATCCTTTTGCAAAAGTGTTAACTTTGAGGATGTAAACCAATGCATCCCAAACAGCTCAAAACATTAATGAGGTGTTTGGTGAAGATGTGGCGAATGAGCGCACTGTACACTGATTTTACATGTGATGAAAAATAGATTCCTTTCAATGACAGGAACTGAACTTGGAAGTATTCTGTCAGCCACCATATTCACCAGACCTTGAACCAACTGACTATCATGTTTACCAAGCATAAGACAGCTTTTTGCAAGGGAAAAACTTCAAATATGAAGAAGATGCAAAAACAGTCTTTCGTGATTTCATAACCTCTTGCTCTCCAGAATTCTTCGCTGCCAGCATAAATAAGCTACCAATAAAATGGCAAAATTGTGTTGATGATTTAAGTGCATACTTTGATTAACTGCACTGCTTTTTGTTGAGATAAAGTAAAACAAACTCAGTTCAAAATCAGATATTTTATTCTTAATGATCTGATCTCCATTTCCTTTGCTTTCCTAATCTAATTTAATCCCCTTATATTCATCTCTTCTCCTTCGCACTCCCTTTTTCCTCATTTTCCTTCCTTCTCCTCTTTCTTTTCTTCCAGCAATATTTTCATGTCTAACAACATTACCTTTAATGATCATACTAATTAGGAAATAAGATCCTCTTGTTTCCAGAAATGTAGACAAACTTTGTCCAATCAGTGATTCGATGTTGACTTTAATTTTTGCCTTAATGGTTGACTTGAAATATCTCACAAGTCTTCTATTTCTCTCCTTTTCATTTAGAGATTGGAGAAGGGAACCAAAGAGACAGCAAGGAATTCTGAAGTCCCTGTAGAATCAAATGTGTCCTAAAGCAAGTGTCCAAGAATTTCCAGCTTGTTGCTCTTAATAACAGAACACCAAATTAGCAGGAGAGAATGCTTGAAGAATTTCAAGCTCTGTGCAGTTTCCCTTTCTTTCACACACACACACACACACATACATGCACACACGTGTGTATATATGTGTATATGTATACACACAGAGTGCAAGTGCCTGGCTTAGTGGTTAGGGTTTCCAGCTCACAATTGTAAGGTTGTGAGTTCAGTTCCCAGCTACGTGTTGTGTCCTTGAGTAAGACACTTTATTTCATGAGGAATAGTAGGAGTGTCATTGAATAGTGAGAGAGGGGGGGTCTAAGTGTGACACACTAACACACAGAAATTAGTTTTCATATTTATTATATTATATATGTATGTATACATACACACACACACACACACACACACACACACACACACACACACACATATATATATATATATATATATATATAATAATAATAATATTAGGGACAAAATCCAAAATTACAGGTAAAAAACTCAATTAAAATCAATTTATAAAAAATTAAAATTAAA
>NC_068994.1:54290038-54291213 GCF_001194135.2 Octopus bimaculoides | reverse complement strand
GCTAAAGACGTTTATTTAATTATAATTAAAATTTGAAAATTGGTTATGAAACACGTGTAATCTTTTTATTATATTTATCTTATGATATTTACTTTACTTTATATTATACTCATTTATTGTGCTTTTAATTATTAATTTTTCTATATGTGATAGTGGATTTTCATCGATGAGTTCTTGAAAATTGGTTATTTTCCCTAAAACTATATATTTTATATATATATATACATATATATATATATATATATATACATATATATATATTTATACATATATATATATGCACAATGGGCTTCTTCCAGTTTCCATCTATGAAATCCACTCACAAGATTTTAATCAGCCCTAAGCCGTAACACTTGAGCAAGGTGCCACACAGTGGGACTGACTCTGGAACCATGTGGTTAGGAAGCAAGCTTCTTACCACACAACCACACCTGCACCTGTCCATGTCTGTGCCTATTTGTGTGTAATTGTTGAGTAATTCAGCTGCTATTTCTTGTTAGTTCATCCTAATATGCTTTCTAATCATGCCTTTACTGAGTGGATAGACAGAAAAGCTGGGGGTTTTTTTTTCTTTAAACCCCATTTCTGTCTAAGTGTGTTACTGCAACGATTACTTGTAATTTTGCTAAAGTGTAATACCATCTGGTTTAACCTGCGTTTCAGTAAAGAATTTATTAACTAGTGCAGCTAGGAATATCTTAGCAATAATCAGGAGGCACTTACCAGTCAACCAGCCAGCCAGTCAGTCAACCAACCATATATATACGACAAGCTTTTTAACAAAGTCAATCACAGCTGCATGACGAAAAATGCCAGGAGCATTATTATAATGAGCAAGTTTCAAAATGCCAAACTGAACAGCACCCAAAATGAGATCTGTACACAGTTGCGAAATTTAATGGAACACTTTGTTCGATAGGAAATCTTTATTCACACCAATCGTATAGAGAGTTCAAGTAGTGTCTCAAAGAGCTGACATAGAAATGGAAAGAAAGTTTTGTTGTTGTTGGTTCTATTTGAGCAGATTCTGTTCAAAGGCATTCTATGTGGCTATGGTCAGAGGTTTACTCAACCACCTGATCTCAAGAGAAAGAGACACAAATATATATACACTTACACTTTCACACATGCACACACACACACACACACACACACACACACACACACACACACAC
>NC_068994.1:54283366-54287548 GCF_001194135.2 Octopus bimaculoides | reverse complement strand
TCAGGAATCACTGTTGAGATGCTCAAAACATCCGGTGGTGTGTGCTATGGCCTAGTCACCCGCATTGTGAACCAGGTAGTTCATGATGGAGTCATACCCAATGACTGATGTAGCAGTACAATAGTCAAGGGTAAAGGTGATGCTCTAGATAGAAATAACTACAGGGGTATCAAACTGATGGATCAGGTGATGAAGGTCACGGAGAGGGTCATAGCCCATCTCATTAGGGAGAGAGTCTGCTTAGATGAGATGCAGTTTGGTTTTGTGCTGGGTAGAAGCACCACTGATGCCATATTCCTGGTTTGAAAACTGCAGGAGAAATACCAAGCTAAAGATAAATCCCTCTAGACTTAGCTTTTGTGAACTTGGAGAAAGCCTTCAACAGGGTCCCCCTATCCCTTATCTGGTGGGTGATGTAGAAACTGGGGATTGACAAATGATTAATAAGAGCTGTACAGGCCCTATTCAGAGAGGCCGTTAGTAAGGTTAGGATTGGCAATGAGTATAGTGAAGAATTCCAGGCAGAAGTAGGGGTCCACCAAGGTTCAGCCCTCAGCCCCTTTTATTCATCATAGTCCTCCAGGCAATAACAGAGGAATTCAAGATGGGTTGCCCCTGGAACTCCTCTATGCTGATGACCTGGCCCTCATAGCAGAATCATTGCCAGAACTAGAAAAGAAATTCCGGGTGTGGAAGCAAGGT
This sequence comes from Octopus bimaculoides, assembly GCF_001194135.2. Classification (NCBI taxonomy): domain Eukaryota; kingdom Metazoa; phylum Mollusca; class Cephalopoda; order Octopoda; family Octopodidae; genus Octopus; species Octopus bimaculoides. The sequence continues at coordinate 54,286,846 of NC_068994.1, read as the reverse complement.
TTAGAATCAAAAGGTCTTAGAGTCAATGTAGCAAAGACCAAAGTTCTAGTAAGTAGGAAGGCGACCGCATCACACACCACCTCAGGTAGGTGGCCTTGCTTGATCTGTAGAAAATGATGCTGTCAAGAGGTAGGCTCTGAAATGGCGTCTGTTCTCTCCTGGTGACTCATAAACTTGGTAGTATCCAATATGCGGAGCTTTTAACTGGTAGCACTTGCAAAAAATCTGAAATATAACAAATAATATAACATAACCTAAACATAAAAATATTTAATAGCCATCATTAATAAAAAAAAAAAGACAAATACCTACCCAATGTATATCGCAAATCAGGAGCAGCCCAACCCAAAACATGAACATAAACAAACATGAACCCTTCACTACAAGCACTACACTAACACACCACAATTAAAACAAACAAAGAGCCTTTCAAAAGCAATAATCTCAACCATGGCCTATTTTAGACCAAACCCTAACTTTGGACAATGACTGGTGTGAAGTTGAGGTCAGCAGTTCATACCTATAAACCACAACACCCCCACCTCTCACAGAACACTAACAAAAATTCACTTCAATCAGTTCACTTTGAAGATGACCAAATGGACGGACCCTGATGAAGCTGCACCAACAATAATGCAAGGTTGCATTTGCAACAGTGAGTATTCGCTGCAGTGGAAATGTGTAGGTCATTATAATATCCTGTATATAACTATAAAATTAATTTTGTGGATGTACAAGTCTCCATACTCTTTGTTATTTATAACTATATAAAGGCACAAGAGTGGCTGTGTGGTAAGTAGCTTGCTTACCAACCACATGGTTCCGGGTTCATTCCCACTGTGTGGCACCTTGGGCAAGTATCTTCTACTATAGCCTTGGGCGGACCAAAGCCTTGTGAGTGAGACTGAACCCAGAACCATGTGGTTGGTAAGCAAGCAACTTACCACACAGCCACTCCTGCGCCTATATATATGACAGGCTTCTTTCAGTTTCCATCTACCAAATTCACTCACAAGGCTTTGGTCAGCCTGACGCTGTAGTAGAAGGCACTTGCCCAAGGTGCCACACAGTGGGACAGAACCTGGAACCATGTGGTTGGTAAGCAAGCTACTTACCACACAGCCACTTTATTTATGTAAATCATTCAAGCAACAACAGCTTCAAGTGTTTTTGCTTTATCAACTTTGCTAAAAAAAGCCCTGTGGGAACACGTGAGGTGACATGACACCACCTTCATCACTCATTACTCATCACTCATCACTCCTAAAACCATCACAGTTGTTGGAAATTTAGTACGAACTACTCTGCGGACATTGGAGCAATCTGCACATAACCATCTGTCATTTCTCCTGTGTAACTTTGGTCTTGGTCAAAGTTTTTCTCATCAGAGAAGAACTAAAACTTGCCATGTTAGGAAGGGTTTTTAACCTTAAGTAACCGCTTGGCACAGATCAAAGATTCGTGTCTTTGCTGACATGAATTAACCTCTCCTCAGTACATACAATTTGTATCGAATGTCCTTATGCATCTCAGTTCTGATAATCCACTCTAACACCTGAAGCTCATTGGCAATGACCCTAATTGCTTTTCTGGGATCATCATTAATAATATTTTGAACCCATCAGGTGAATCATGGTGTCATTATATTGTCCAAGCATTTAAAATGTTATTTTCTCTTTGATACACTTGAAACATTCCTGCCAGAAGCTTCCAATTCCATTCAAACTTTCTGATCAAAAGATCTTGTAACGTTTAGAAATTTGGCAATTTCTGAAATGCTGTGTTCTCCACATTTGGCAACAAGGACTGCGCATGTCTTCTCTCATTTCTTTTGTTAGCATTTTATCTGCCATGGGGGAATGTGAAACATAAAAATCAATTAATTGGTTCAAGGAAAGTAATATATTGATAATTAGGTATGTTCAAATACTCCTTGCACCTTGTATGTATATATAAACACATAAACATATACACATGCATACATGCATATACACACACACATTTATAAATACACACCTATATATATATATATATATATATATATATATATATATCTGTATACATACATGCATGCATATATATCTATATATATATACACACACAGAAACACTGTGTACATCGCAGCTGTGCTGCCTCTAAGAAATTCTAATTCTACAAACACACATTTTTTTCTCATTCTGTTATTTCATCCAAAACAAGCAAATTCTATTCTCTCCAGGAATTCCAATCTTCAGTCATTGCCATATTCCTACAGTCATCATTCATCACAATATTGGTATTTTCCTTTCCCTTCTGGTAATGGTTGTTACATTGGAAGCTGGTGATTAAAAGCAGCAACATTACAGGAGGATTCTTGGAGACAGAAATTCTCAAAGAAATATTTACTTAATGCTGTATCTTTATTGGAGTTAGAATATATTCCTCCTCCTCCTCCACATCATCATCATCATCATCATCACCATCACCATCACTACTATCATCATCATCATCATCACCATCACCACTATCATCATCATCATCATCACCATCACCACTATCGTCATCACCATCATCATCACCATCACTACTATCATCATCACCATCACCATCATCATCATCATCATCATCACCACCGCCACCACCACCACCATCACCATCAACACTGCCATACATCCACGCATATATAATTTCCATACATAAACTCTTGCATGCATCAACATACATGCATACACAAAAATACGTATGCATATGCATACACACACATGCATGCACACAAACACGTGCACACATACACACTTGTACAAATATATGCAGATGTAAAAATAGATTGAAACATTGCATACATTCCGACATATGCACACGCGAACACCCTCTAACATATATGAACACACACACACACACGCACCTATATACAATACATGAGTAGATATTGGCATACATATGCACACACGCACACATGTACAGACACATGTGCGCACGCACACACACACACACACGTTTGTATATACATACATGTAAAAATAGGACTGAACAACTACACATTCATGTATAGTCACATATCCAAACATGCTCAAATGCACAGCACATACATTCATGTGTACAAGATACACATAGGCGCAGGCGTGGCTGTGTGGTAAGTAGCTTGCTTACAAACCACATGGTTCCGGGCCAAAAATTTGGAAACGACCTGCTGTACTGCTGTGCATTCATGCCGGAAGCTCCAATACGAACATTTCAGAGTGTTTGGGTGTCAGTCTGAGGACATGGACCGAAAGGGATAAAAATCAAACGTCTGGAGTGATCATTATTTATGTTGACGTTATGCCTCCATTCATCTTCCCACATGATCTCAGGCTTAACACAGAGGCCTACATCAAGTGCCTGGAGAAGGCAGTGCTGCCCTGGGTCAAGAGGGTGGCTACTGGAAGACCCTATGGCTGGCAGCAGGACTCTGCACCATGCCACACAAGCAGGAGAACCCAGTCATGGGTGTCAGACAGC
>NC_068994.1:54280194-54282716 GCF_001194135.2 Octopus bimaculoides | reverse complement strand
AATATATAATTTGGTATATATGTGTGTGTGTACATAAATCTATGCATATATACATAGTCATACACATGCACACACACACACACACACATATACATATATATATATATATATATATATATATATATATCACATACACACACGTGCAATAAACACACAAATACCTCAACATCCCTTAATTTGCATGTATGAGTGTGTGTGTGTGTGTGTGTGTGTGTGTGTGTGTGTGTGCTCATGTGTGTATGTAGGTGAATATGCTTCTTCTTCTTCTCTTCCTCCTCCTCCTCCTCCATTGCTATCCCCTCCCTCCACCAACACCTTCCTATCAATCATACAACTCAACTCAAACAATTTAGTTCACCTTTCCCTACAATTTACCCTTTTAACTCAGATACCAAGGGTGGCAGGGAGAGGTATTGTTAGCATGGTGATAGGGAGGAGGAGGAGGAGGTGTGGGCGGTGTACTCGGTGTAGGTGACTACAGTTACTTGTACCACCACCATCACCACCCACACCAGCACTAGCATCACTACTGCCACCACTGTGACCCACATTATTAACACTACCCACCACTTCTACTATTATAGCATGAACAGATGATGAGGAGAAAGAAAAATAGAGACCTCTACACGGTCGCTGGATTTGCTAGAAATAGCAGCCTATCTTCCTCAAGTCACATTTTACTGACTTTAAAATAACTATGAAGGATGCATTGGGTAATATAGTTATAAATACACTGTTTGAATAAAAAAAACGGGATGGTCATTGTTAGAAAGTCTTTGATCATGAGTGATAATTGTTGACCTGAAATACAGTATCATGCAAAAGTTTTCAGCCATTTTAAACTATTGTGAACATCTACCTATTACCAACTTATAAGTGGATGTTGGAGTCATTTCTATATCTAATCATTATATTTTGTAGTAGTGATTCTGAATGAGAGCGGAAGATGCGAGACGGCCTCCAAAAATGGCCATGCAAAAGTTTTCGGCCACCCCACATAAACCAATCAAGATACAGTGTTTTAAAACAGAAAAATGTCAATAATGAAAATTTATTACATAATGTTCATTTCAAGAAATTATTGTACATTGTTAATATTTCGTGTGGCTTCCCTTAGCTTGAATAATTGCTTCAATGCACCTGGGAAGAGATGCACAGAAATCCTTCACCATCTTCACAGGTATGGGATGCCATTCTCTGTGGCTGAGTTCCCACAAATCTTCAAGATTGCATGGATTCTTCTGATGAACTCTTCTCTTTAGTTCTGTCCAGATTTGCTCAATGGTATTTAAGTCAGCGTTCTGAGCTGGCCAGTCTTTCAATATAATAACACCTTCATCAGCCAGACTCCATTGTGTTGCACACAATCTGTGAGATGGAGCTTCGTCATGCTGAAAAATCTCACCTTCATCCAAGTCTGGTATCAGATTCTCCTTCAGCAACTGGATGTACTCGGCACTATTCAAGTTACCGTCAACTTTAACCATCTTTCTTGAACCAAAAAACTTTATGGATCCCCAAAGTACCAGACCCTCACTCCCCAAACTTCACTGTTTTTGTCATGTAACAGGAGTTGATTTGCTCTGTAATATGCGAGAATTTGTCAGAAAGCCTCAGGGAATAAATAAGTATAATAATACAGTTCTACGGGCATATGGTGTAGTGGTTAAGAGCGCGGGCTACTAGCCCTGAGTTCAATTCCAAGCAGAGACCTGAATAATAATAATAATGATAAATGCGCCCTTTTTAAAGCCTAGCCAGGCTCATGGGTCCGGTTTCCCGGTTTCAATGGTGTATGTGTTCCCTTGCTGGACGGGACACCAGTCCATCGCAGGATAATAATGATAATAATAATAATAGTAGTAGTAGAAGTAGTAATGATGATGATAATAATAGTAATTGTCCTTTCTAATTTTTGGCACAAGGCCAGCAATTTAGTCAATTACATCGTTCCCAATCCTTGATTTACGCTTTATTTCATTGACCCCCTGAAAAGGATAAAAAGCAAAGTTGACCTTGGTAGAATTTGAACCCAGAACATAAGAATGCCAAAAGAAATGCCAACCATTATTATTGTAAGAATTATCACTAATTTGGAGTTAAACAGCGAGAAAGACACAAAACAAGCCACTTGCTAGAAATGGTAACCAAATCTCCCTTTCACCCCACCCTCTGTTCCAATTATGGCCATACTATTAACGCTACCATCACCACTACCAACCACCACCACCACCATCACTGTACTGCTACTGCTACTCTCTTTCTGCAATTACCTGCTCCTACATACATTATCCACTACCACCACCACCACCACCATACCTACCGTACCACCCTATATTGTATCTCCCCCCCCACGTCACCATTACCACCAGGACCACCACTACTTCTACAAGAACTCCTATGACAGTACCCACTCACTCTTCCACCCAGCTACATTATACTCTTTTCCCCCTTCCACCACCAACACCCCCACCACCACCGCCACCACTGTAAACCTCACCATCATCATCATCATCACCACC
>NC_068994.1:54278734-54279561 GCF_001194135.2 Octopus bimaculoides | reverse complement strand
CAACCTTTTACCCACCCCTTCATTAAAATATCTTTTTTTTTTTTATCTATTTACCCTCCTCCTTTAAAACTCACAGCTTCAGCCAAAGAAGCAAGTCTCTTCTTGGTCACACAACCTGCTAGAAATAACAGCCAAATCTCCCTTAACTCTCATCCCTCTGCCTTTTTACAAAAAAAAAGGGGACACAGGGTAATGTAATCTTAGGTGTAGGTGCATGGTTCCAGGTTCACTTTGCTGCTTTAATAATGATGATGATAATAATAATAATAATTTTGGGGGGCAGGAGTAAGTCAATTACATTAACCCCCAGTGGTTGATTGGTACTTATTTCATCGACCCTGAAATGATGAAAGGCAAGCTCGAATTCGATGGCATTTCAATTCAGAACGTAAAGGCAGACGAAATGCTGCTAAGCATTTTGCCTGGTGTGCTAATGGTTCTGCCAGCTCGCCACCTTAATAATAATAATAATAATGATAATAATAATATTAATAATAATAATATTAATAATAATAATAATAATAATAATAATAATAATAATAATAATAATAATAATCCTTTCTATTATAGGCACAAAATGTGAAATTAGGGAGGAAGGGAGCAATCAATTACATCGACTCCAGTACTTGACTGGTACTGTTTCCATCAACCCCAAAAGGACGAAAGGTAAAGTCGACCTTGGTGGAATTTGAACTTAGAACGTAAAGATGGATAAAATGCTGCAAGCATTTTGTGCGGTGTGCTAATCATTCTACCAGCTCACCACCTTAATAATAATAATAATAACAATAATAATAATAATAATAATAATAATAATAATAATAATA
>NC_068994.1:54274579-54278302 GCF_001194135.2 Octopus bimaculoides | reverse complement strand
AAAAGAAATGGAAAAACTTTCAAAATACAAAGACCTGGAAATAGAGATAACTCGAATGTGGAATCTAAAAACAGAAACAATTCCTATCATAGTAGGTGCCTTAGGTATAATAAAAAAATATTCAGACAAATACATAACAAAAACACCAGGACTTACAAATATATATAACATACAGAAAATTGCACTACTGGGTACTGCACACATTCTACGCAAAACACTTTCAATACAGTAAACATAAGAGCACCACAGCAAACCACAGCACATACCCAAGGCGCACAGAGCTGCGCTCGGTAGTGAAGTGAAAGCACGTTATAAAAATAAAACTACTGAATAATAATAATAATAATAATAATAATAATTCTGTGACTACCCTTCCACCACTACTAAACTACTCCCATCACCCTATAAATATAACCTAATACCCTTGTGAATGGGTGGAGGGAAGCAGGGGATATACTTCCTCTACCTATGTTTAGTAATGTAATATCTCTTCTGTTGCTACTCAGCAATTTTACACAGCATGCTTTCATGTATAATAATCTAAAGCTTTGTTGTGGAGACAGAAACTGCTTGTTGACAACACAGACAGACATCAACACACTCTACCCCTTTCACCTCTTTCATCCTCTACACATACTTAACCTTTTTTCATATCAACCTACCTGAAACCATTCTTGGTTTCTATGATACAAAGATCTCTCTGTTTTATTTTAAATGATCCAAATTAAAACCTTCAGTCATAATTTCATGTTAATTCATATTCCAAACACCAGCTCAAAAAAAAAAAGTTATTTTTATAAATTCCTTGATTTTCAAAATTTATTGAAACAAAATCAATGTGTTTCAAAAAGAAGTATGGCAACAAAAGGGTTAAAGTGATCTTAATCAAAAGCTTCCATTAAAAATTTCATGTTAATTAAACTCCAGCTTAAAGAGATTACTTAATAAATTCTTTACTATTTTCGATATTAATTGAAACAAAGGCAGCGTATTTCAGCAGAATATGGTAACAAAAGGGTTAAAGTGATCTAAATTAAAACATATCATCGAAATTTCATGCTAATTTATATTTCCAAGCATTAGCATAATAATGACAAAGTAAAATAACTTAGTTATTATTGAGCTAGTGTTAGGAACATAAATTGTGACTAAAGTTTGGTGGAAGATTTTAATTCAGAACTTTTGAAAACAAGACATTTGTACTACAGAGCCAGAGGTGGTTTCAGCTGGGTTGGTCACGAAAGGGTTAAGAATTTTAGTCATAAACTGATATCCTTTTATAAAACTATACACATTCTTATTTGGTGTGTGCACATATATAAAGTTAAAGTTTAAAAAATGAGTAGAGACATATACACAAGGATAGAGACATGGAGATATACACAAGAATAGATAAAGACACATACAGGCAAGGAGACACACACATATATATATATATATATATATATATAAACACACACACTCACACAAACACACAAACAAATGCACATCACATAGACATGCACATTCGTACAAATGCATACATACATAGACACACACAAACACATGCAGACACACATTCACGTATGCACACACATGGAGATGCAGAGAGACATGTTTACAAACACACTGACACACAATCACAAATATATATATAGACACATACATACATACATACATACATACATATATATATATATATATATATATATATATATATATACATATATACAGACACACGGACAGACAAATATGTCATATCCACCCCCACTGCCCACCCCCCCTTGTTTAATCTCTTAACATCTTCAACTTATCTGAAAATAGCTAACTAACTCTCATGTGACATTTATCTTTGCCGCTAGAGTCAGTTACCATTCTCTAAAGTACCACAACATTATCATGATTTTTGTGAGAGAATCACCGATCACCACCACCACCACCATCACCATACACACACAGACCAATGGCACAGAAGTGAAAGAATTAGCTTAATTATAATAAAAGAACACTGGGCGACTTATGTTAAACAAAAATACGCATAGTATGTGAGGTGCAGGCATAGCTCAGTGGTTCAAAAGATCACTTGTTAACCATGTGGTTTCAGGTTCAGTTTCACTTTGTAGCACTTTGGGCAAGTATCTTCTGCTTCTATTATAGTTATGGTCTGAGGAAAGATTTGCAAGTGGATTTGATAGATGGAAATTGAATGAAGCCCAACCACATAAAAACCAACTCATATCAGTGCCACACCACATAAATATCACGCCAGTGCCACATATAAGGCACCTGTGCTACTGCCACATATAAAGCACCTGTGCTGGCGCCACATAAAAAGCACACAGTATACTCTGTAAAGGGGTTGGTATTATGAAGGGCATCAAGCCATAGAAACCATGCCAAAACAGATGACTGGAGCCTGGTGCAGCCCTCCAGCTGATCAGCTCCTATCAAACGGTTCAGCCCACTCATCAGAGACTGTGCGAGAAAATGGTAAAGCAATCGTTATTATAGAGAAGATATGAAATACAGAGTGAAGTGGAGGAAAGAAAATAGAAGTGAGATATATAAGGATATTGTATCCTTCCAGTGTGCCAACCCAGTCAAACTATCCAGCCCATGCTAGCATGGACAATGGACATTAAATGACGATGATGATGATGATGATGATGATGAGATATATGTATAATGATGTATATATATGAATATTTATAGTGATAAATCTATTTATCCATAGGCAGCCAGTAGCATACATGACATTTTAAGAGAAAATTAATAGTTATGTAGTTATAATTAAATATACAAGTAATAATATAACATACATGGGTGTATATGATTATGTACATATGTATCTAGCTCTCTCTATATAAGTACATCCATATATATATATATATATATATATATATATATATATATATATATATATATATATATATATATATATATATATATATATATATATATATATATATATATATATATATATATTTATATATATGGACGGATGTATGAATGTATAAAAGCATGAGTGTTATCTATTTTGTTATGCCATATTTCTCATTGGCTCTATAAATACCTATGATGAAGAGGGAAAGGAAATGCTTTGAGAGGAATTCTGAAGTTCCATTCATCATTCTAGGATACTCACTGTACTAGAAACTTTTGTTGAAATAACCATTTTTTTGCTTGTTCGTTTTTTATTTTTTTTTGGGGGGGGGGGTATTTCTTTATCACTATTATTATTATTATTGTTATTTTTATTTTTACGTTTCATTTCAATTTTTTTTTTTTCTTTTTTTGTTCATATGCTATGATTGGAAGTGTTTAATTACCTGATTTGTCTGTCCATTTGCTTGTCTGTCCTGTCTTGCTCTCCACGTTGTGTCCCCACCACCATGACCACCACCTCTATCTCTCTTTCCTTCTTTCTTTCCTTCTACTCATGCACGTAAAGAGACGTGAATGCCTAGAGACAAATGCATATTGAAACACAATATGCTTTCTCTCTCTCTCTCTCTCTCTCTCTCTCTCTCTCACACACACACACACACACACACACACTTACACACGCTTACACACGCTTACACACACATGCTGGCATACACAACACTCACTCAGACACAAACACGTACATACGTACACCTCCCCCCCACACACAGGTAAAAATAACTCTGAAATTTTTCTCATTACCTATGTTGCTATACATGTGTGTGTGTGTGTGTGTGTGTCTCTCTCTCTATATACATA
>NC_068994.1:54265409-54270409 GCF_001194135.2 Octopus bimaculoides | reverse complement strand
ATTGGACAGCCAGTGATGTCTTCCTTTGAATGCTCGTGCAAGGGTAGTACATCATCCCACACACACAGCCATAGGGGGTATATTAATAATCTACACAGGACCAAAGTAATAATGGACGCTAACGGGAGCTCTCACAACAAAGTATCGTATGTTAAACTGTTTGCGTTCTGTAATTGTATATTAACCCTTTTGATACTGCTGCAGCTCCCAGTCCATTCTGAGACTGCCCCTGGTTTTATGATACAAACTTCCTGTTGTTGTAAAGGGATCTTGAATAAAATCCTTCGATTAAAGTTGCATCCTTTATCTTTTGTCTTTAATCTTTTACTCGTATCGACCGTTAGACTGTGGCCATGCTGGGGCTTCACTTTGAAGAAGTTTTAATCAAATGTAATTCACCCCAGTATTTGGTCTTCTTTTTTTCTTTTTTTGTTAAAGCCTGGTGCTTATTCTATCAGACACGTTTTGCCAAACTGCTAAGTTACTGGATGTAAACACACCAACACTGCTTGTCAATATTTTTATCATAGAACGAGGAGCAGTCTCAGGTAGTTTGGTATCAAAAGGGTTGATAATGATGAAGTTAGAAAATTACTATTTTTAAATCTCACAACGTGAGATATTCAGCAACAGTACTTTGTAGTAAAGATTGTTTGCCAACATAACATGGCAGTCCTGGTTTAGGACGAATGTTGCTGTAATTTAGCCCCAGGAGACATCGTCTCCAGCTGGCTATACAACACGATCTGTGTCCTTACATTTTTCGAACAAGGGAATCTAGCACCCCCACTCAGCTCAAAACAATATCTGTGTATTGCGATTTCTGTCTCCTGGGGCTAAATTACAGCAACATTCGTCCTAAACCAGGACTGCCATGTTATGCTGGCAAACAATCTTTACTACAACGATGGAGTTATTTTACTAAATTCTTCATTATTTAAAAAATGAATTGAAGCACAGGTAGAGTATTTTAACAGAAATATGATAACAAAAGGGTTACTAACAAAAGGGTTACTAACAAAAGGGTTACTAACAAAAGGGTTACTAACGTTGAAGTTATTTGCTGAACTTTTCCATTATTTATAAAATTAAGTGAAACAAAAGTGTTTTTTTTCCCAACAGGAATACGGCAGGAAAAATACTATTCTACTAAATTCTTCCTTATAAATTGAAACAAAAGCAGCATATTTCAACAGAAATACAGTAACAAACGGGTTAACTCATTCGCAAGCAAACAGGATATATTAACTCGCTTACGGCCATTGAAATAGCATCATGGGAGAGCATAGCATTGAACCGTTTATCCTAGAAACCTGCTGTGAAGTGGGTAGAAATGGAAAAAAGATATGGAAGATGACTGGAATTAGCCTAAGCACTCCAAACAAGACAAAGGTAGAATGTATCGATTCCATACAATGACTCAGTTTTTTTCATTGGTACTGATTACAATAATATGGATTACTACTCTCAAATAGATCGACGCCATCATTGCATCATGTGCCAGCATAAGGAGGAGGCGGGGAGAAGACAAATAGAGAAAAGAAGAAATTTCCTCTGTCTTTTGAGGTACTTAGTGACCATCACTGCTGATAAATCTATGTAGATAGTAACATTAACTCTCTTACGAGCTAACAAGGATTGTCTGTTAATGTCTTCTTAAGAATTTAAACATGTTTTCTTTTGTTTCAATTTAAAAATCTGAATTGCTTTGTCAGAGGAGAGAGAGCATGGCATCCATAACTTCCTGCAGAATCTCCAAGACTGGGTGGGGGAAGTTGGGAGTGGCGGGGAAGAGATGATGAAGAAGCTATGACTCATGGGATATGGGATACACCTGATCTGACTGCTTGCGATTGAGCAGACTGCTAAAGGTACCTTAAGGCTGGGTAGCAAGTTGGGTATGTGATGATAGTGGTGGTGGTGGTGGTGTTTGTGTTGGTGATGGAGCCTGTGATGATGATGGCGGCAGTGGTGGTGATGGTGGTGATGATGTTTGTGGTAGTGGTAGTGATGTTGGCATTCAGGATGGCAGTGGTGATGGGGATAGTGAAGCTTCTTACACACACACACACATACACATACACACATACACACACACATACACACAATGCCATATATGTAATTATATATATATATGTGATGGTATGTATACAATGGTATATATGCAACAATATATATATACATACATGCATATACATATATATGTGACAGTGTACACGTTACTTATTTTCAGCCAAAGCTGATTCATAACCTGCACATAAACCAACCAACACACAATTCAAAGTGCCATAAACAGCGGCATACAAATCGACCCGGCATGTCTCAAGATTTTTAGCTCCAAATTCTTAGTTAAGCACATATCTTCCACAGGTCAACAAATTATCCCTGACAAACATACAACAGGCTACTGGTAGGCCAAAACGTAGACCTAAATAAGCCTAGATTCTGGGGATCTGAAATAAAAGACTATAAGGTCACACCACTTATTTTGACATTCTGTGTTAATATGCTAATAAAATAAATATGTTCACCAAACACAAGTGTTGGTTGGAAATATTTGTGGCAGTCCGATTGAATTACAGCAAATAATGCTCAGTCACTATTAAGATCTGCTCTTCCACTACTTAATTACTCGGTGTTAAACGTTTGCATTTTATCCTCCTAGATTTGCAAATGATCACGCTCAAATGGTGCTATTTACGTGCCCCCGGCACGGAAGCCAGACAGCTGGTGCTCTGGCAACGATCATGCTTGGACGGTGCTCTTAGTGATTTACTGGTACTGGTGCCATCACGATTTCGCTTTCGTTTGCCCCAACAGGTCTTCGCAAGCTGAGTTTAGTGTTGAATGAAGAGACATTGGCATGGGTACCAGTAATTTATTATTTGATGGAGTTTGGGCTGTTATTTGTTGCAGCCCAAGCAATCTTATAGAGCAGGGCTTCTCAACCAGTGGCCATGTGGCCTTTAAGGATCCATATAAGATTCTGTCTTTAAAATCTTTGTGCAGTAAATTTGTTATACTTGTACAGTACACGAAATATGTTAACAACTTTGATCATAGAATTCCTAATAATACTTAATTAAAAAAATATAATTAGAGGATTTTTAAAATATCAAATAGTGACGAGGGTCCCTCTGTGAACCAAAGGGTTTCACAGGTAAAAACTGGTTGGGAGCCGCTTTAATAGAGGTTCTCTGTTGTTAGCTTGGAATATATTGAGACTGAATCAATCAAACCTTTCTTTCAAAGCCTGAAAAAAAAATAGAGATAAAAAAAACAGGAAAATACTAATAAAAAAATGGTTTGGTCTTACACTGAATGAAAAAGAAAAAAAAGACTATTTGATATCTTCCCTGTTATTATTGCTATTTGCTATTCTCAGGAAATACTGTTGGAAGCTGGAACCTTCCCCTTCCCCCACCCACAACCCTCGCCTACCACCACCGCTGCTGCCACTGCTGCTGCTGCTACTGCCGCCCACTTTTGGTGCTTGGAAACCTTCACGAGAGCATTATTAAATTAATGTGGATTTATATAAGTCTCAGACAGGCAGGACTGAGAAATAAAAATAGAAAATAGATATAGTTTTGACGGCATGACAAAAAATAATGGTGTGAATCATACACGCATCTGTACATGCATATACCTGCACGCACACACATGCGCATGCACACACACATGTGCATGCATATGGAAGCTGGATAAATGCATGTACATGCAAATGCATACGTGCATACACACACACACACACGCCCACCATAAGCAAAAGAAACGTTGAAGAGAACGGAAATAACAACCGAAAAATAGATAAATACTGATGATGACGATGATGATGATGAGGAGGACGAGGAGGAGGAGGAGGGGAGGGGGACGATGATGACGACAGCGATGATGAGGAGAAGGGGACAACGATGATAATGACAATGATGACAGCGACGATAACGATGGTAACGAAGATAATGATGATGACGAGGAGGAGGAGGTGGTGGTGGCGGAGGTTGGTGATGATGATGATGAGAATGAGGACAGCGACAAGGATGGTGATGATGATGACGATGATGATGATGATAACAGTGATGACGACAATGATGATGAGGAGGAGGAGGAGAGAAGGGGGACGACGACGACGACGATGATGATGACAATTGCGATAATGATGAGAAGGAAGGGAGGGGACGACGATGATGATGACAATGATGACGGCAACGATAACGATGACAACAACAATGATGAGAAGGAGGAGGAAGAGGAGGAGGGGAAACAGGAGGAGGAGGAAGTGGAGGTTGGTGATGATGATGATGAGAATGAGGACAGCAACAAGGATGGTGATGATGATGATGATGATGATGATGATGATGATGATGATGATGATGATGCAATTGATGATGATGATGATGAGAATAAGGATGGTGATGATGATGAAGATGATGATGATGCTTCCCAATTGGCACCCAATCGTGCAAACCTATGCTCAACTGGTATTCATTTTATCAACCCTGAAAGAAGCGACGGCAAAACAGACTTTGGCAACATTTGAACTCTGAACAAAAATCACCAGAAGAAAAGACACCAAGCTCTGATACTGATATTCTAATAATGATCCAGTAATGACACAAATAATAACAATATTAACGATAATAATAAAGAACCTTTCTACAATAGGCACAAGGCCTCAGTATGCAACTGGTACTTGTCTTATTGACCCTGAAAGGATGACGGGAAAAGGTGACCCAGTGGAATTTGAACTCAGAACGCAAACCGTAAAAGACAGATGAAATGCTGCTAAGTATTTTGCTTGGAATGCTAACGGTCCTGTCAGCCGTCTTAGACAGTGGCAATAAGAACAGCAACAAGAACAACAAAAGCTGCAACATTGGCTCATTGTTTCAAAAGCAATAAGCAACAGGAGTTAATTATAACAACGGAAGCAATTAACAAAAAAATGGAGATAAACGCAAAGTATAAATGGTGGTGGTGGTGGTGGTAGTGGTGGTGGT
>NC_068994.1:54248897-54264990 GCF_001194135.2 Octopus bimaculoides | reverse complement strand
TTTTGCAGACTTGCATGGGTCAGACAGGACAATATTGGCGCCAAATGTTCAACATTCAGATTATATATACATACATACATACATACATACGTATGTATATCTATCTATCTATATCTATACATACGTATGTATGTATGTATATCTATCTGTCTACCTACCTATCTATCTATGTATCTATCAATACATACATACATATGTATGTATATCTATCTATCTATCTATCTATCTATCTATCTGTCTGTCTGTCTGTCTAATGCAGACATAAATACATACATACATACATACATACATACATATATATGCATGTATATCTCTCCATCTATCTATCTATCTGTCTCTCTGTCTAATGCATGCATATAAGTAACTTATTTATTATTAAATATGATAATAAGAGCTATTTACATGTTCTGGGATTACTGAAACAAATTTGTTATGATATTCTGATGGTTATTATTAAATAATGGCCATCATAATATTTCTCCAGCATTATTGTTTTTATATTCTCCTTATTCTCTTCCCATGTCTATATCTATATATGGGAGAATGTACGAAAAAACAACAACAGACGAGGACAGGTGGTGTAAATAACAAAAGGATGTATTAGTATGACGCTCGGGAATACGGAAAGTCTTTGACGTTTCGAGCTACGCTCTTCAACAGAAAGAATACGGAGACAAGGAGAAAAACACGGAGAAAAAAAATTGAATAGTGTTTAGTCAACGGTCAATCATCTATATACTCTGTATGGTTTGTACAATGACAAACTAACGAGCTTTTTTTTATGAGTACTCCTGGAGTACTGAAACCCATATATCGTGACATATATCTAAATAATATAAGTAATATATATATGTAATATATGTATATATATATGTATGTATGTCATGGTACCAATGCCAACGTCTTCATTGAACACTAAACTCGGCTTGCGAAGACCTGTTGGGGCAAGCGAATGCGAAATCATGATGGCACCTGTACCAGTAAATCGTGATGGCACCTGTCCAAGCTTGATCGTTGCCAGAGCACCAGCTGTCTGGCTTCCGTGCCAGGGGCACGTAAATAGCACCATTTGAGCGTGATCATTACCAACGCCACTCTTGTGCCAGTGGCACCTGAAAGACATTCGAGCGAGTTTGTTGCCAGACCCGCTGGGATGGCTCCTGTGCAGGTGGCATGTAAAATACACCATTTTGAGCATGGCCATTGCCAGTACCTCCTGACTGGCTTTCGTGCCAGTGGCACGTAAAAGCACCCACTTCTCTCTCGGAGTGGTTGGCGTTAGGAAGGGCATCCAGCTGTAGAAACTCTGCCAAATCAGATTGGAGCCTGGTGTAGCCATCTAGTTCACCAGTCCTCAGTCAAATTGTCCAACCCATGCTAGCATGGAAAGCAAGCGGATGTTAAACGATGATGATGATGATGGTGAATGATATATATATATATATATATATATATATATATGTCATATGCACAGGTACACAAATGTAGAAATCACTCCTACAAACGAAAATATTTTAAAACATTTACACACATTTACATTTACACACATCGTCAAACACATGCACACATTAACACTTCAACACACAGGTACACATACAATCATTTACGTGTACATTAACAGCACACACACACACACACCACTTCTACCACACATACATACACATACACAGTAAGAAACACTTCACTATTTTTTCTTTGGTCGTCATTAGGAATCACTATCTTCTTTGGTTCAGTCTAGCAATCTTCCTCTCCCCCTGCCTCCCCCTCTTTCTCACTCTCTCAATGGCTTCACAATCAGAAATAAAGAGAAAAAAAATCACATTTACAGACAAACAGTCTCTATTTTGTTAAAGGTATTCCCCCCACAAGAAATATTAATAATTACATAATTAATTAATAATGAATGATAGCATAGACAATAATAACAACAACAGCAACAACAAAAACATTAATAACTTTAATCATTTGAATTATTTTAGCTATTCGTAAAAAGAAATTGTCCTGGTTTATTCATAACTGCTTTCTCCTTGTTTATATATCTATTTTGACATAGGCGCAGGAGTGTCTGTGTGGTAAGTAGTTTGCTTACCAACCACATGGTTCCGGGTTTAGTCCCACTGCATGGCACCTTGGGCAAGCGGGAAACCTGGCCAGTCCACCACTGTATATATTTATATATATATATATGTATATGTGTGTGTGTGTGTGTGTATACACATATATAAATATGTATATATATGTATATATATATATGTATGTATGGATGCATGTATATATGTGTGTGTGTTTGTGTATATATATATATATATATATATATATATATATATATATATATATATATATATATATATAGATAGATAGATATAGATATATATATATCATCATCATCATCTTTTAACATTTGTCTTTCATGCTTACATGTATAGATAGATAGATAGACATATGTGTGTGTATGTATGTATGTATGTATATATAAATTTATATATATGCATGTGTATGTATATGTATGTGTAGTGATATTTATTTTATAAATTGTTTTTACTTTCAAAATTTATATATTTATTTTTCAATTCATTTGTTTATCACTTCCTCTTCTATTCTATCTTATTTTTTCTTCTTTTTTTGTAACAAACATTATTTTTCCATTCTTTTGAAATAACAAGACAAAAAAAAAATTATTTATTTTTGTCTCGCTTCTATTTATAAATTTAGTTAATTATTACAGTTATTATGCAAATAAAATAAAAGATTTTTTTTTAATTTTCTCTTAAATTTAATTGGCAAATGTTATAGAAACGCTCGCTCACCTCACAAACACTCTCTCGTTGGAATGAATTTCATTTCATCGTGAACACATCTTATTAGAACATGATATTCATGCATGTTATTACAATTATGCAGCTGCTCTTCACCCTATTATTTACTGCCAGTCATCACCTACTTTCCCTACCTTATCTCCAACTCATATCATTGATCACCCACCCACTCTTGCCCACCATTCACTATTTCCCCCTCTCAAACCTATCCAATCTCTACAGCCATCACCTGCTCTCCCCTACCTTCCATTAAACCCATATACATATATATATCATTGATCACCTCTCTACTCCTGTCCACCATTCTCTTCATCCACCCCTACCTCTGACCCTACCCAATCTTTAGTCATCACCTACTCTCTCTATCTACGATCAAACTCATGTGTGTGTGTGTGTGCGTAACTGATCATCCCTACACTGCTGTCCACCATTCTATATCTGACCGTCTGACCCTACTTGTGCTGTTATCACCTACTCTTCCCCACCTTACCTCCATATTTATCATCGACCACCCCTCCACCTTTACTTCTCATTCATTATATTCATTATCCTTCCCAGCTCCATCTCTAACCATCTCTCGCTATCTCCATACACTCTTGTAACCTCTACCCACCCACCTTTCCTGTTCCCACCCACTTCTCTTGAATTTCTTGTCTCTTGAGGGTCCACCCTTACAACCCTAACAGCTTATCACCACTATTTTATTTCTCGATTCAGCTCCCCCTTGGTTACACCCCCAACCCTTTCTTCTATAATGTCTACAGCAAAAAACCCCTTCTGCTCTGACCCCTTCTTTCATACTTTAACCCCTCATCTCTTACTATAAAGCAACGTCCCTCTCTACCGTAGCCTCACTAAACTGAAAGGGATCCCTAGTCTTGCAAACTGCATGGTGAATCTCACTAGTGCTGGTGCCATGAAAAAAAGCACCAAGAAGCCTGGGTATACCCGACTGAATGGCACGAGGAAGGATGTCCACTCGGCCTTAGAAATCCAATGCCAAACCAGACATTGGAGCATGAGGCAATCCTTAAATCCGTCGGATTTGGTCAAACCACCCAACTCGTGCCAACATGGAAGATGGACATCAAATGACGCTGATGATGATGATAATGATGATGATGCAGAGTGTGAACATTCTCGTCATTGGTTATAGACATCCAATGGACCAATTCAATGATGAACTGTGTTCGTGTATAGGAAGATCTTTCAAACACGAAAATCTTTATTTATTATTTATTATTTACGTATTTTTCTTTAGCCCCCCCCCCCCAGCTTGTTCAAACCTACTTTTATCCAATGTTTCTAAGACAACAGGGTTGCGATTTGAGAAAGATTTGGTTGCTGTCTCTAGCAGACCGATTCTATTGGAAAGAGGACTGCTATTTCTAGCATGTTGAACAACCACGTAAATAGTCTTCTTCCGTTGATTCGCATAGTATTTAGTGCTAGAGTTTTTGTTTGACTTGTAGTTGGTCCTGATAGAATATGAGCTATAGATCAAAGAGGAAACATTCCAGCCGATTCACACGCACACGCACGCACACACACACAGTATATATATATATAGTATCTTAAAACTTTATATCGATATTATATAACACACACAAACATATACCTATATTGTGTCTTTCGTTTTTTAAGTCGATAGTGTGCATAATTGTTGTAGTTGATCGCCTAATTGTTGTAGTTAATCTTTATTATTATTCAATGAAAATTTGACTGCTAATTCTAACAAACTTAGCGAACGTACACAAGTTTCGCGGATTGTTAGCTGTTTCCATAGCAACCCACGTGCAGCTTAAGCACCGTTGCCCTGGTGACGGAGCGGACTTAAGTAAGTAAAAGGCCGAAAGAAATAAGCCAGAAACCCGACGGTTATTATTGTTGTTTATATTAGGAAATTACTTAAGTATCGGAAAATTGAGTGAAAGAAGGTAAATCTTAAATAAATCTATCTTCACAGTATTTTTTTTATTTTATTAAGAAAAAATTCAGTGTTGATTTGTTTAAACCATAGACACTCCACCCTTAGATGTCCATTAAAAAGAAAGAGAGAGAGAGAGATTAACCTGTTAGATAAAGCGTGGAAGAAGTATATTAACGTTGTTGTTGTTGTTGTTAGGCCCTCCGGTCTTTATCTTAATTTAGAAGAACTATGATTTATGCATTCCAGCCGTGACGCCCACCCCGTTTTATTTTTTCCTTCTCTGACAGTATACATAGCACTGCATAATGGTATCGCTCCTTTTTGTTTGAGAGATTTGGCTGCTGTTTCTCATATGCTAATCGACCACATAGAGATCTCGTTGTCGTTTGTTCGGCCCCCAAATCAAGACCCATGAGCATATACATCCCAGCCTTAACGCTCATCCTGTTTTCTTTTTCCTTTTATTTATCTGGCATAGTAAATCTAGGATTACATTAACCAATGCGCTGTTCCCAGTGAGGGTTTGATATAAGAAATATTTGGCTGCTATTTCGTTCAGGACAAGCCACAACACTTGTTAGTTCGAGGAGGGCTTAATATTACATGTGGTTGTTACTTCGCTTTCCGGTTCAGGTCAGCCCTGATCATAAAGAAAACACTGATTAAACAAAGGAAAAAAATCCTCCCATGACCGTCTTGTCTCATTAACGGATAAGATGTATCTGGGACGTTACATATAATTGTTGCTTCGCTTCCTGGTCTGGGTCAGATGTGATCAAAAAGAAAACTCCGATTAAAAAAAAATCCTGTGGTTGACTATCCTGTCTAATTAGCAGATTTTATGTATCTGGGACTACGCTATAAAACGTCAGTTCCCTTTTTCAAAGACAGAATAGGTGTGAAAGGCTTTTTGCAGAGCCAGTTGAAGGTATCGACAACTCAACCGGATGTGCCACGCGGTTAGTGCACCGCATTGTTTAAGGGTGTCGCATAATTTGGAAATGTTTCATGTACAAAGGCATCAAAAAGATACCGTAATATTGTTAATAAAAAAATAATATTGTGAAGAAGATTGGTATAGAAATTGCTGAAGAAAACCAGCAGATCTAAATTGAAGGAAAGGTTTACCAACACAAGTGTGTCCCCTCCTTCGATTTTGTTTCCTCAAAATTTTCAGAAAAATATATATTTTTAAATGAAATTTTCTACAGATATCTTTGGGGTGATGTAGATTATGGTCATAGCAGAATTTAATGCGAAAAAAAAAAAGAAAAACAATGGTAGGCACATACATACTGAAATACATCACAACTTTTCAAAATTTCAAGTTTCACTTTGTAAGTGTGTGTGTGTGTGAGAGAGAGATGTGTGACTATGTACGTGTGCACGCCTACCACTTAATTGAATTACGATGTAATTGTAATCTGTACCATTTTGAAAGGTATTTGTAGAAAATTTCATGAAAAAATATCCATTTTTCTGAATGTTATGAGGAAATAAAATCGTGGTGGGGGAGCATACTCAAGGAGATACGCCTTCCCCCCTATCTCATAATGAATATTTTAGTTAAACTAATGTACAGTAATCCCTCGACTATCGCGGGTTTTACATTCCAAAACAGCCCACGATAGGGGAAAATCCGCGAAGTAGAAACAGTACTGTATTGTATTTTTTATTATTTGTATATATTTATTTTATTACAAATGCAAAACAACACCACGGAAGAATCGACGTAAGCTTAAATAATAAACTGCGATAGGTGAACCGCGATATGGCGAAGGATCACTGTATGTGATTTTGAAAATTTTTCTCTTCGTTTGTTCGATCTGGCGGCTCTTTAGCACGCTGGACGGAATGTGTAGCGGCATTTCTTCCGACTCTTTATGTTCTGAGTTCAAATTCCACCATGATCGACTTTGCCTTTCATCCTTTCAGGGTCGATAAAATAAGTACCAGTTAAGTAGTAGGATTAATGAAGTCAACGTCTCTTCTCGCACAAATATTGCTGGTCTTGTGTCAAAATTTGAAAGAATTATTTGATGTATGAAGAGAATATTCGTTATGTGTCTACAAGAGATCAGCAGTTCTCTTATCATCCATGGCTTCCATTTAGTGCTTTTAACAAGATATATGGAGACAGTCTCTCTCTCTGTTTGTCTCTCTTTCTCTCTCCCTCTCACTCAGTTATATTAATGAAAGACTTGGAAACTTTTATTCCTGTATTTGCAATTTAACCTTGTGAAAATTAAGAGATGTTTTAGGTGCGCCGAAACCCAGTTTTGTTTGGAACATCAACCATCCTCTCGCAACCGTAGCGGCACAGTTTTCTTGGCTTATATACCTGCTGTTTTAAGGCCATATCAGTTCTGACCGAGTTGTCCTATGATAAAAAAAACGTTCCTTCCGTGATCATCTCGTCTTTTTTCTTTTTTTTTTCTTTTTTTCTCATACAATATATCTGAGACTATCCGATAAGCATCCACTTATTTTTCAAGATAGTTAGAGTATGGAGGTTTGGCTGTAGAATTCATACATGTTTCAATCCGTCACATTCGAAGACGTTCGGCGGAGTTGGGTCGCCGACTTCGAAGATTTTGTCGTCATTGACTCCCTGTCCCAACCAAGGACCAAATAATGTTCGCACTGTTTAACTTCCAGCTGCTCAGCATCAACATCATCTGCGGTAATGTCACATTTTCGTTTTAGATTGGGATATCCCAATTCCTTGCAGAAGTGCATATTTGTGGGGTCGGGTATACCTTTTATTTTTCTCTTTCTTCAAATGCCTTATTTTTCTTTCAATCCGCTTTTGCTATTAATCGGCCATATACTTTTGTAAATTATATTCTCTACAGTTATAGATTAATGGATAAAACATCTTAAAATTTCTATTTAAGCAAGTCGAACCCATTACTCCTGCGCCTCGTTTACTGAGTTGATGTTAAGAAGACGATGGGGTTGGGGTATGTAGGAATAAAATGAATGAAAGAAAAAGATTTGGGCTGCTGCGTCAGATCTAATGTCTTTAGAAAATATATTCAGTTTCATCATTCCAAATTCTTAAATCCCGCCTATTACTATTAATATTACTGTTACACCCATCTCGTGGGACGTGTATACTTGGTAATAGTTGACAGGGTAAAGGCACTGAATTTAAGAATTTGTAAAAAGTTAAATATTTTGGACACAAAATTTCTTCACAGAAGGGAACAATCCCCTGATTCTTTGTCCTTTTTTCTTTTCCATGGGGTAGTGGTAGAGTTTCCGAAAGTCCGCCGATCGGAAATTACATCCATCTCGTAAGACGGATGTTAATAGGAAACAATTTTCTAAGACTGCTCTATTTATAGTGGTCGGGTAGGATTTTTCCGCTGCAAATTTGTGCTTATATGAGAAATAATTTATATTTACTGTGGTTGGATAGGGTGGGGTTTCAAATCCCGACCATGATACTAGATACAGGTCGGTTCCCTTGAAAATTTGGGCCTACTTACGATTTCGTTTTTTTTTTTTTTTCTCTTAAGTTTCACTGTGACCTTGTGGGGGCAGGTTGTGGTTTCTAGTCTCACCACAATATTAAAAACGAGTCGCTTCCACTCTAAATTTGTCCCTTCATATATTGACGGCCGCAAAAGTGGCGAAACTGGCAAAATGCTTAGCGGCATTTCGTCTGTCTTTATGTTCTGAGTTCAAATTCCGCTGAGGTCGAATTTGCTTTTCATCCTTTCAGTGTCGATAAATTAAGTACCAGTTATGCACTGGGGTTGATGTAATCGACTTAATCCCTTTGTCTGTCCTTGTTTGTCCCCTCTGTATGCCCCCCCCCCCCTGCCACCTACTTTGAAAATCACTGCTCTTTTGTGGATATTTCTTGATTTTTAAATATAATTTTATTTTTGGATGTGATATATCGTGTTTCCTTCTCCATTTATGCAAACTGTAAGATTTAGCCTGAACACCCCATATGTACGGGTTTGGTGATGCATACAGGGGCCATGGTAGAATTTGAACTCAAACTGCAAAGATCCAGAACAAACACTGCAAACAATCCAAACCAAAGTTCTTGCAGTTCTGTTGATCCACAACCCTAAACTATTATAATATTTTATCAACGCTTCCCCCCACCAGTTTGCCAAAAATGTTATTAGGGGCTAAGTTGCCCTTGATCGGATTTGAACTCTGAGAGCAAAGGAAATTGTAACAAAATGCTGGAAGTTATTTTGTCTTTGTCCTACATTCTGACAACTCTGCCACAGCAGTCCCTTCTTTGTCTGCCTTGTCATCATCATCATCATGATAATCATCTTCGCTGTCAACAACCTCATCCTCATCATTGTCATTGTCATCAGCACCAGCACCAACGTTGTCATCACCATTTTAATCAATGTCATTGTCATCATCACCACCACCATCGCCATCAGTGTCATCATTATTTTGATCGTTGTCATTGCTGTCATCATCGTCATCATCATCATCATCACTACCACGAGGACAACAAACAACACCATCACCACCACCACCATCATCATCGTCGTCATTATTTAGTCATCACTGCTGTCATCATCATCATTGTCATCGTTATTACCATGACAACAACAAACACCACCATCATGATCATCAGGTGTGATATACATTTCAGTATGTATATATATATATATATATATATATATATATATATATATATATATATATATATATATATATATATATATATATATATATATATATATATATGCGTGTGGTATGGTGTGTGTGTGTGTAAGCATGTACCATAGAAAACATTAATTAATGTTAAAGCATTTTTAATTTAGAAAATCATTATCATATCCAGTTTGACGTTCTTGTCTTCTTTTATTTTATCACAACAATCATTCTTTAAATATTTTCATATTTTCGGATTTTGTTTGCGCTATCACCGGTCTGTCACAGTAAAACTTTTATGTCTCATTTACGTCATGTTCTTTTTTTTTTCTTTTTGCAGTGAATAAACAAAAAAAAAAAGAAGCTAAATTAATAACAGTTTATTTGACAATAATATCTTTTTATTCTCTTTTAAAAGCACATGACCAAACAATTATCTTCTCCTCTTGCAGTCATTATTATAATAAAGAGAGAAAAAATAAATGTTATTATATCTTATGTGTATAGAAATTAAAAAGCATACAAAATGAATTACTTAATGACTGTATAAATTTAATTACTAAATAAATACCGGTTTCAAATTTCAGTACAGGGCTAAAAAATTCAAGGGAGGACATAAGTCAATTTCATTGACCCCGGTGTTCAAATGGTACTTATTTTTTTTTGTCTCTGAAAGGATTTGGCCTTGACAGAATTTGAACTCAGTATGTAAAGATGGATAAAATGTGGTCGAGTGTTTTGCCCGGCGTGCTAACGATTCTGCCAGTTTGCTACCATAATTACTGTATAAATATTATTCAATGTGATTAAGGTGGCAAGCTGGGCGAAATGCTTAGTGATATTTCGTCTGCCCCTATGGTCAACTTTGCCTTTCAGGGTCAATAAATTAAGTGCCAGTTGCATACTGGGGGGTCGATCTAATTGACTGGCCCCCTCCCCACAAAATTCTGGCAAAAATGATGGCAGTTTCTTTGTGTCTGAAGATGATGAGGAAGAGCAGCATGTCCTCAGTTGGTCATGTAAACTGATCCCTGACCCTGCAGGGCTTTTTCTTCCTGCCTCAGCCCACACAATCTGATCCTACTCTTTAGACTTGGAGGTCTGACCACAGTGGTTCGGTTGGCTAAAACAGCTGCAGTGACCAGCAAGCTGTAGGTTTTACATTGTAATGGCCTTGTCCAAGGTGGATCCCTTTCCAGGGCTGGAGAGCTTCAACTACTCTGGAGTTGCCAGGAAGGGTATCAAAAAAGGGCACCAGACCGCCTGAGGGTCTCAACTCCTTGATCTGCAGTTGAGGTTGACTCCGTAAGCCTTTTCCTTTCCCAAGGCACTCACAAGGCAGTGCGGGATTGTGCTGGAGCTTCTTCCATACCATGCTAATTAACCCATTGTTCTCCAGAGGGCTTACAGCAATTTAGCACCTGTGAACTTCCATCTCTTACCCAAGATGAAAATGCAGCTCAAAGGTTGCCATTTTAACACTGTTATTGAGATCCAGAGCAAATTCTAGAAGGTCTTTGACACGCTTATGGAAAACGACTTCCAGACCGGATATCAAAAGTGGCAGGAATGCTAGGACTGGTGTATTGCTAGGCAAGGTGATTATTTCAAAGGAGATGATGTTAAAACTTAGTTAATTAATTTTTTTTTTTTTATTAAATATAGCTAGTCAAGTTGAGACAGGCTTCTTTCAGTCTCCATCTACCATATCCTCTCAGAAGGCTTTGGTCAGCCCAGGGCGTAAGTTGAAAACACTTGCACAATGTGCTGCATGGTGGGACTGAACCCGGAACCATGCGGTTGGGAAGCAACCTTCTTATCGCACATGAACACGTGCACCTATTACATACATATGTACAATGTCTGCATGAACTGAAATAGTTTTACGTGTTGTTGAGAAATTTCTTTAGGAAATTTTAAATTGTTTCTGCCAAAGCAGTTGATATTTGTGATATTTTGTGTAACACAACAATAACAACAACAACCATAATAATAATAACAATAACAATAATGATAATGATAATAATAATAATAATAAAATACATAACAAAAACACCAGGACTTACAAATATATGTAACATACAGAAAATTGCACTACTGGGTACTGCACACATTCTACGCAAAACACTTTCAATACAGTAAACATAAGAGCACCACAGCAAACCACAGCACATACCGAAGGCGCACAGAGCTGCGCTCGGTAGTGAAGTGAAAGCACGTTATAAAAATAAAACTACTGAACAATAATAATAATAATGGTAATATTAATAACAATATTAAAAACGACAGCAACAACAACAGTGTACTACAAGTCCAAGACGTATTACCTCGTTTCCAATCCTCAACTCTTCAACCTTTAATCATCCAGCGTTAACTCATTATAACTATAATTAGTATGGTTTATGACTGCTGGTAAAACTTGACTTGACTCGACTTTGACAAGTTTCCACACATAAGTTTGCATACAACATGGAGAGAAGGAGACAACAGCAAAAACAAAACACACACACACACACATTAAAAATTCTCTTTCTCTCGCTCAATATGTATGTAAAAGAAGAGCCCAAATCCTGGGTCAGATCTATGGTTTATTGGATTTGGTACTTATACGTATATGTCTAAATATATGTATGTATACACACACACATAAATATAAGATTTAAGGATCAAGGTGTAGGAAGAAAGTTAGCTTCAAACAATCTATTATAAATATAAAAAAAGAAAAAACAACTTTCAGAAACATTATGGTTTATTGACATGGATTTTTTTGTATCAAATTACAATAAGCTGAAAAGAATTCCTTTTATATTTCACGGAAGGCGATCAGGGTTGCCGAGGAGTTAAGGAATGGGAAAGATGAGATCTGGGCTGCATGATTTGTAGCGAATGGAACGTCAGAAGTGGTAAATATCCAAGCAAGGTGTCTACTGCAGTCTACTCATCAGGCCAAGGGTTGCTTGATTAAATGTAAACCCTAACCCTAACCCTAACCCCAAACCACTAGATTACGGGTACGTTGACACGCCACCATCAGTTGTCGAGTGATGGTGGGAGGACAAGCACAGACACACAAACACACACACTCACACACACACACACACATATATATATATATACAACGAGCTTCTTTCAGTTTCCATCTACCAAATCCACTCACAAGGCTTTGATTGGCCTGAGGCTATAGTAGAGAACACTTGCCCAAGCGCCACACTGTGAGACTGAACCCGGATCCATGTGGTTGGTGAGCATGCTACTTACCTAACAGCCACTCCTGCAGCTATATATATATATATATATATATATGTATATATGCATATATATGTATACATATATATGCATTTAATTTTAGATATATATTTGCATGCACACACTGACACACACATATATAGAGAGAGAGAAAGAGTTAGGTATACACACATTGACTTATCGTAATGTCACTAAATATAACCTTTAAAATGTGTTGCATATCGTTCTCTTTGATCATCAGACAGGTTCTGCCTCTGTAGTTGACATTTTATTTGAAGGGACGAAGTGTCTTTGGTGGCACAGTGACTGTCATGCAGTTTAACCCTTTCTAGTGAAGCACATAGATAACTGTATTGTTCTGGTAACATTTGCACATGTATCTAAATTCCATGTTGACTTTACTACTGCTGCTTCTGCTACTACTACTGCTGCTGCTGCTGCTACTACTACTACTACTACTACTACTACTACTACTACTACTACTACTACATTATTTCTTCATATCTGTCTACCTATTTATCTCTCCCTTATACTACAAATTTGCTAGTGCCCTGATCGTTGCCAGTGCCGCTGGACTGGCTCCTGTGCAGGTGGCACGTAAAATACACCATTTTGAGCGTGGCCATTGTTAGTACTGCCTGACTGGCCCTCGTGCCGGTGGCACATAAAAGCACCCAGTACACTCTCGGAGTGGTTGGCGTTAGGAAGGGCATCCAGCTGTAGAAACTCTGCCAAATCAGATTGGAGCCTGGTATAGCCATCTGGTTTCACCAGTCCTCAGTCAAATCGTCCAACCCATGCTAGCATGGAAAACGGACGTATCGGTCCCCCTTGCCTTTCCCTTGGATAACTCCTATGCATACCGGGAGGCCGGTATGCATAGGAGACTGCTAGTCTTCCATAAACAACCTTGCCCAGACTTGTGCCTTGGAGGGTAACTTTCTAGGGGCAATCTCCCATGGTCATTCGTGACCAAAGGGAGTCTCCAAAGTGCCAAATAGTTGGGGTCAAAGTATTTTCTGTCACCAATCGAATATGGACGACCATAAAATCACCACTAGTTAGATTCAAGATATTCTGTGTCACTAGTTAAATATGGAAGACCATAAAGTTAACAATAGTCAGATTCAAGATATTCCACCAGTTGAATATAAAAGATCATAAGTTAGTCTCTAACTATATTTTATGGCACTTTTATGCAAACAACCCTTTTTTCCATATGAGCGAAAGATTACGAGGCCATAAATATGTCCATATTACATTACAGAGACATAATTAGATTAAGGTCAGACTCGTTATTTAATTAACTTAGTTGTATGTTATTAAGTAAATTTTTAATAAGTATTCTTTTGTTTATTTCTTTATTTATTTAGTTATATATTTGTTTATTCATGCTGAGACTTGCAACACAATCTAACACGCACACACACACACACACACACACACACACACACACACACACACACACACACACACACACACACACACACACACACACACACACACACACACACACACTCACACAAACATGCATTAGAAGACTTTCCACAACTAACAACAATAGATTGCCATATAAAACTGCTCTCTGCAGTTCAGAAATTTTCAGTGGACAGATTAAGTGTATATCTGAGTGGTTAATAAATATTAATCGTTAGCGAGTAAGAGATAGATATAACGAATATACAGAGAATTTGACTTGAAGAGCAAATTAAAGAAACTCGTTATTCCATCTGAATATTTACATCTTGATTAACTTTAAGGGTCAGTTGGTTCCAACGAAGAGCAATGATAATCTCTGCTCTTGCTCTGGGACTAGACTGAGTATCATGTAGTTGTGTTGTATTATTTCTCTGTGTGTTTGTGTGTGCTTGTTTCCTTGGTGTTTCTTCCCCACCTTCATTACCACAACTGCCACCACCACTACAGCCACAGCCGCCACCACCACCACCACCAGTGCTGCTATCAAAGTCCTTGAGAATGTTAAGATGATCTGTTATCTGACTTTCTAGAAAGGGCAAAGCAACTGTCAGAATTGGTTGATTAACATCAAAGAGCTGCTTATTATCATGTCATCGTTATTGTCACTGCCATCGTGTGTATCGTTGTTGGCGTCATCATCGTCATCACAAGCATCATCATCATCATCATTATTGCCATCACCATCATCATCATCATTGTCATCAGTATCATAATCATCATCATCATTGACATCATCACTGTCATCATCGCTGTCATCGACGTCGTCCTCACCATCATCATTATCGTTGTTGTCATTGTCATCATCGTCGTCATCATCGTCATTTAAATCTTCTCATGAAGGAAAAGTCAAGTGTGAAGCGATACACTTCACTCATTGAGGTTTGTGAAATGTTGTTATCGTTCGAGTGGAGACTAATTTCTGGGACTGGGGCTGGGGGAGAAAGAGTGGGGACTGGGGCTGGTGCTGTGCAATGCTGGTAATGGAGTGGGGGTGGGGGTGGGGGGTGACGTAGGTGGTCGAATGCAATGTCAGTGGTGGACAGGGTGGGTGGCCGTGATGTTAATCATACCGTGCAACATTGGTGGCAGATGAAGTCCAATGTTGGTAGTAGGGTGTGTGATACGGATGGTCGGGTACAGGATTGGGTGGTTTACCAATAACTAAGCACTTATTTCCATCGTTGCTCATGGTGTTTAAAGTTTGGAATTGATTTATTTTATTTGCTTGAATTCTTTCTTTTATCTTTTATTTTTTATCCTTTACTTGTTTTAATCTTTAGACTGTGGCCATTCTGGGGCAGTGCCTTGAAGAATTTTTTGCTGAATGAATTAAAATCGACTAAAATGCTTCAAGACAGTACCCTAACATGGCCACAGTCTAAAAGATAAAGGAACTTATGCTTAAATTGTTTTGTTGCTGATAGGAATTTGAATTCTTTCCAATATTACAAAGAATAATCTTTATAAATGTTTGCTGCTTTAGTCCAAGACTCCTCCTTTGCAGTTATTTTGTTTTTATCATCATTGTCATCAAGACAAACCACTGCATCTTGATCTTCAGGATTAACCTCACTGTCAATAATCTGATCTGAAGAATTTCAGGTTAATTTAATACCATTGTCAACGGCAATCCAATCACCAATATCTTTATTGTTGAGACTCTGTAATCGACTTCTGTGGACATCGATTATGCTGTCTGTATTATCTCTTTCAGTCTCTGCCTAACATTAAAACCATCAAAATCCACTTAAATGAACAAACAATGGAATTGGCCAAACGTTTCACCTTACTCTCAAAGGATTAGTTTATTAATAGGGGCCCTTGCGAAGGCGGCGAACTGGCAGAAACGTTAGCATGCCGGGCGAAATGCTTAGCAGTATTTCATGTGGCCTTACGTACTGAGTTCAAATTCCACCGAGGTTGACTTTGCTTTTCATCCTTTTGGGGTTGATAAATTAAGTACCAGTTGTGTACTGGGGAT
>NC_068994.1:54246756-54248887 GCF_001194135.2 Octopus bimaculoides | reverse complement strand
TTGATAAATTAAGTACCAGTTGTGTACTGGGGATCAATCTAATTGACTGCCCCCCCCCCTCCCTCAAAAGTCTTGGGCCTTGTGCCTAGAGTAGGAAAGAATAGGGGTTGGTGCGATAAGCCAGATCTGGCCAGTTTCAACATAAAACAGCTAGAATATTTGGGTTGAATGTGAGTGGTTTAAATGCTAAAAGGTTAATACGTAGTGAGTATTGTTTGGTATATTATGAGAATTCTTAAGTACGGTTCAAAATGTCTGACATAGTTGTCTGGAACATTTATGCAAAACTGAAAAATATAACTTACTTACTTACCCAGATTATACGCTTAAATTTGTACCTGTAATTAATGGCACACCTGGCTATGTTTCTAAGTATTTAAGTAATTTTTGTTCTATCTGGGGATAACTGTCTTAATGCTTTATCACCTAACACACTCACCGGTTCAATTTCCACTTGTTAATTATTTACATATTTTTTCTTCAATACAAGAATTCACATGAAGAATCTTGCAAATCAGATAGGAAAACGAAGTATTTAAGTAATAATAATCTTTGAAAATTCTTCGTTAGATTATGAGAATTTCTGGCCAGGATACAAAATCTGTTGAAATTCCATAGTGGATTCTAGAGCTTTTGTTTTCTAACTGTGGTAATTGCTCTCAGAAATTTGGAGAAAAGATTCATATTTCACAATAGTGTGGCTGATATCTTCAACCATTTAAGATTGTAGGCTTTGATCCTGGAAGCTCTTATCAGACCTGTTGTTTTCTGTATGTGTATATATATATGTATGTGCATGTCTATATGCACGAGTGTATGTATGTATGTATGTATGCATGTATGTATGTATGTATCTTTCTTTCTATCTATCTGTCTGGATGGATATATGCATGCATGTATGTATTTATGGATGTATGTATGTATGCACACACACATATACATACAGGTAAATTGGTAAAAAGTGCAGTGCAAAACTCTGCTGTGTTTCATTAATTTCTTTCCTTTCAACTTTTCCCTGAAGACAAACTCTGTCTCTGGTGCTGGTTGTTCCACTCCTCGCGGCAAGTTCACTGATTTCTTTTCATTGATTTTACTACATATATAAGTCTTGCTGATGTAGAGATCCCCCACCCCCACCCCCATCCCAGCTTCTTTGGATTCTGTTTGATCATATATATATGAAATATAGTCACTAATCTATACCGGTAGTAGTTCAAAGGAAATAAAAGAAGTTGAAAATGCACTGAGAGTGTATAAGAAGATTTGTTTATATTAATATTAACACACTTAACCGGTTTCACATTTGTATGACTTTCAAAAGTGTAAGATTTGAAAGATATGGAGATATGTTGTAAACTTTAAAAAGCACCATTCAAGTGTGGTCAATGCCGGTGGCACATGAAAAGCACCATTTGAGTGTGGTCGATGCCAGTGCCGCCTGACTGGATCCCATGCTGGTGGCATGCAAAAAGCACCCATTACACTCTCGGAGTGGTTGGTGTTAGGAAGGGCATCCAACTGTAGAAACCTTGCCAGAATAGATTGAAGCCTGGTGCAGCCTCCTGGCTTGCCAGTCCTCAGTCAAACCATCCAACCCATGCCAGCATAGAAATCAAACGTTAAACGATGATGATGAGGAGGAGGAGGAGGAGGGTTTGTAAAAAATGTGGGACCTGGGTTTGCACCCCACTAAGCAAATTTTCTTCCTGTATATAAGGAGTTATGTACTAAATTAAAGAAAAATATTGTAGTAGCTGTCATCCTTTATAATGATTAAATTTGCAGAATGTGTGTTAGGTGATGATTCATTTGTTTTTAGCATAAAACCACCTAACTTTCCTAGAATATTACTCAAATATTTCGTAACATCACCAAATGTACTCCTAGGTATAGATAGAATTTTAAACATATGATCTTGAGTAGGTAAACTATTACGTTTTGAAGTAGTCTTCTGTAAATGTTCCAGACAACAGTAAGAGGCATATTGTTTAGATTTAGTGTAGGTTTCAGAGAAAAGCTCCAATAGTCTGTATATATGAGATGCACTCAATGTATTCAATATCTGGTGTGGTATTTCCTTTGTGTGTGTGTGTGTGTATATATATATATACATATATATATATATATATAT
>NC_068994.1:54238744-54246617 GCF_001194135.2 Octopus bimaculoides | reverse complement strand
TATATATATATATATATATATATATATATACATATACATACATGTACATACACACACACACACAAACACATACACACACACACACACACACACACACACACACACATACACACACACATATACTTAATGTGTCTGTGTGTGTTTTTGTTTCAAGACGATCTTAACTATATATGGTGTTATTGTATATCGTTTTAGCAAAGTCATTGTGTTGTTTAGAATTCGGAGGGAATTTTTGGAGCAGCAGCTTATCACATACTCGTTCACTCTTCTGCTTGTTTCAGTCATTTGACTGTGGCCATGCTAGAGCACAGTTTTGTAGGGCTAGTCAAACGAATCACCCATCCCTCAGTCCTTATACTTTTAATCTGGTACTCATTTACATCTGTCTCCTCTGCAGAACTGATAGGTCACGGGGATGTAAATGAACCAACACTGGTTGGCAAGCAATGGGTGTGGAGATACAGGCACAAACACAAGGATGCACAAACACACACATAATCACATACATACGCACACACATAATCACATACATACGCACATACATATAAGCACAAGTAAATTATGGATGTGTGGTTGAGAAGCCTGCTTCTGAAGCACATGGTTTTGGCTTCAGTTCCACAGTGCACCCCTTTGGGTACGTGTCTACTTCTGTAGCTCTGGGTTGAGTGAATCCTTTCTTTCTATTATAGGCACAAGGCCTGAAATTTTGGGGAAGGGGGCCAGTCGATTAGATCGACTCCAGTACACAGCTGGTACTTAATTTATTGACCCCAAAAGGATGAAAGGCTAAGTTGACCTTGGCGGAATGTATGCATGTCTATGTATGTATGTATGTATGTATGTATGTGCGTGTATGTATATGTGTGTGTATATATGTATGTATGTGCATCTATATGTATGTATTCTGCATATTCATGTGCTTGCGTGTCCATGTTAGTGTGTTTTTTATGTATGTGTGTGTGTGCGTGTGTTTATATATGTATGCACCTCTGTCTTCTTGTGTGTGAGGGGCGGGGGTACGTATGTATGTGTATATGCACATGTATGCAAGCATATGGGTATGAAAATAAACAGATCAACATACAGACAGATAGGTACATAGGTTATACGAACAAAGGTTCATACATATATAAACACAAGCACACGCATAGGGGCACCACAACAAACCACAACACATACCCAAAGCAGACAGAGCTGTGCTTGGTAGTGTAGGGAAAACCTGTGATAAAAATAAGACTACAGGATAACAATAATAATAATGGTAATAATAATAATAATAATAATAATAATAATAATAATAATAATGATTTCATCTATTTGCCACAAGGGGGAAGGATCAGGGGAACTAGTAATAATAATAATGATAGTAGCAAGAGAGACTGACTGAAATCCAGGTCTCATGTTTTGCATGTGCAAAATAGTTTGTTGTTTGCCTCAGTCAAATAAATACTAAATATATGAGTAAGTTAATTAACTCTCATGGATCATCTCGACTTCAGCCGTCTGTTTTTGTGTTTAGTTTGAGAAACGTATTGATTTGTTTCAACAAACAAGGTCAAGTGATGTAGCTGTGATGTAGTAATGTTGATTTAGTCAAACTTCTTGTTTTATAAATATCCGTCTCTGTGAAGGCATGTGGCTTATAGCGGTTAAAGTGTTTGGCTCACGATCGTAAGGTTGTGAGTTCAGTTCCTGGTGGTGTGTTGTGTCCTTGAGCAAGACACTTTATTTCATGTTCCTTCAGACCCCCTCAGCTGGCAAAAATGTGTGGTGCCTGTAATTCAAAGGGCCAGCCTTGTCACATTGCATATCATGGCTAATCTCATTGAGAACTACGTTAAGGATATGTGTGTCTGTGGAGTACTCAGCCACTTGCATGTTAATTTTATGAGAAGGCTCTTCCATTGATTGGAAAATAAAAAAAGGAAAAATATTGAGGTTTGTTTGGCAAAACACTTCAAGGACAGTGCCCCAGGATGACTGTAGTCCTGTGACTGAAGCAAGTAAAACACATACAGCTCTGATGACAAAGAATGCTGGAACGGTCTGTTGGAAAATTCTGACATG
The DNA here is from genome assembly GCF_001194135.2 of Octopus bimaculoides. Classification (NCBI taxonomy): domain Eukaryota; kingdom Metazoa; phylum Mollusca; class Cephalopoda; order Octopoda; family Octopodidae; genus Octopus; species Octopus bimaculoides. Next base: position 54,244,550 of record NC_068994.1, on the reverse strand, counting down.
GAGTTAAGCAATAACCACAGAATGATGTGGGGATACAATTTTATTGCAATTCTTTTCATTTGCTCAAATAAACAGACAGAATAAATCTAAAATGTCTTGGTTGGTATTTATGTAAACAGCCAAAATATTACAAAATGTCTTCAGAGACCAACTTTTTTTCTTTCCTAAACGTTTTCAGCTTTTCTCATTAATTTTGAGGAAAGATTTATTGTTTCAGAAAAGCATGGAGTCATGCATGTGTTTGTTTTCTTTCTATATTAACCAAGAGTGGAAAGACAAGAACAGTCAAGGTAGAAAGGAGAGGCTCAACCCATCACTTTTTGCAGGCTCAGATTAGAATGGCTGTGGGGTCAGAGAGTAGAATTCAAAAGTTGCAGATGAGTTTATCTTTCAATTGGTGGATGGTGAGAGAGAGACAGAGAGAGAGAAAGACAGAGACAGAGAGAGAGAGAGAGACAGAGAGAGAGAGAGAGAGAGAGAGAGAGAGAGAGAGAGAGAGAGAGAGAGAGAGAGAGAGAGAGAGAGAGAGAGAGAAAGTAAGTGAGATAAGTCTGTATAAAAAGGATTGGAGACCTGTAGAGCAGTTGATGGCCTGGGCATGGTAGAGTGCTGGGTCCAGAACTGGCCGTTAACTCTGTTATGTAGAACAACTAAAGGGCCAAGAAAATTCTGCTGCCCAAATTATCACAGATTCACCTCCATGCTTCATAATAGGGGCCACCAAGCAGTCAAAGTTGATGGTTTATTTGAGACATCTCCAGACATAAACTTACCCGAAGTAGAGAAAACAGGTTGAATGATGATTCATCAGAGAAGATGGCATTGTTTCGTTGAACCATGGACCTCTTCTGATAGTCTAGACATCATTTTTTCATGCTTACCAAAATTGATGGGGGACAGGAGAGGATTAGCAATTGCAGCCCTCTCATGATATCCAGCTTTGTGAGGATGGTTTTGGTTGAAACAGGATTGGCAAATTGGTGCTGCCCCCTTTTGCTGTCAGTTTGATGATTTTGGAAACATAGCATTTCACTATTTTGTGGTTCCTTTCTGTGAATTTTGTCTTCCATCCAGAATTATGACTGCCAGAGCATGTTTTACTTTGGTTTCGGAATACCAACACAATTTTACAGACTGTACTTTTTGAAACATTAAACAATTCGGGTGTTTTAGTGACCGAAACTCAAGCTCTCTGCACTCCAGTCAATTGACCTCTTTCAAAACCAGATAGGTCACGCATTTTAACTTATTTGAATATAGATATCACTCACTCTCCACCCCACAAAAAGAAAACAAAAAAACAGAGGACTTTATCATAAAGTACAAGGCATACTATGCATATGACCACATATCTACAGACAAGAACAAGTTTGAATTTGTCACATTGTCAATAGAATAAATTAGTTAAAATGGTGTTTCTATTATTTTGTCCAATTCCTGTATGTATGTATGTTTGAATGTATGTATGCATGTGTATGTGTGGTAGTTTTGACCTTAGAGTCCTTCTAAGCGTGAGGCATTAATGTATAGTAATGCCCTTATATAAATAAATATATTTTGGGGAATGAATAATTTTTCCCTTATGAGGTTTTTTTCACGCTGGCTACTTGATGAATTCTTATAAAATATTTTATCCTAACATTGAATTTATATATATATATATGTATATATATATACTAGCAGCTAAGCCCGGTTTCACCTGGTCGGTTTGGATAATGTGGCTGTAAAACCTGCTCTGTGTAAGCATTTGACTTGTTTGGACACGCTTTACAGCACTCTTCATATTTGACTGTGGCCATGCTGGAGCACCGCCTATGATCATCATTTAATGTCTGTTGTCCATGCTGGCATGGGCTGGACGCTTTGACAGGGCTGGACGCTTTGACAGGGCTGGACACTTTGACAGGGCTGGACGCTTTGACAGGGCTGGACGCTTTGACAGGGCTGGCATGCTGGAAGGCTGCGCTAGGCTCCAGTCTGATTTGGCATGGTTTTTCTACAGCTGGATGCCCTTCCTAATGCCAACCACTCTGAGAGTGTAATGGGTGCTTTTATGTGCCACCGGATGTTTTGTCATTTTGACCCTGGTTGATATTTTGCCTGAGGGCAAAGGGGGTTTCTCACCATGGCTTTTAGATTCTCTGTTGAGAATTTGTTGGGTTCAACTTTGTCCTTCGTCACCCCAATGTTCTTCTTGTTATTGTTGTTATTCATATTTTCAGGTCTAGGTTGAAAGGCATTGCATCTATGACCATCTCGTCTCATTTTCTTTTGTACACCTAGGACTACATTATCCAATGTGACCTTCATTTTGAAAGAGGGTAGACTACAACTTGATGGGATATTTAGCTACTATCTCTAGCAAAGCAAGAGACTATGAGGAGGTTCCTTCAGTCACCATCATCATTATCATCATCCTGATCGTCTCATCTCCTTTTTCATCATGTATCTAGGATTACATTATACAATGTGACCTTCAGTCTTAGAGAGGGTGGAATGTGACTTGATGGAAATATTTAGTTGCTATTTCTAGCATAGCAAAAGACTATATAGAGGCTCTCTGTGTCACTTTCAATTATCTTCTTCATTGCCATCATCTTGAAGGTCATGGTAGGACTGTCTCTGATCACAGGTCTGCATGATCAGGCTGGCCTCGGACTAAGCAGCATCAACATAAGGCAATGACTGATAGCAGAGATAACGATAACGATGGGTAGAGAATTAGTGACGTTGGCATGTTGGTGATGATGATGATTAGGGTAATGATGATGGTGATGATGATGATGATGATGTGGATGAGGAGAAGGAAGAGGAGGAGGACATGAAGTAGATCTCAAAAATATTTTCAAATGTCAAGTTGAGATTTCTTACCAGACAATAGAAATTAGTCATTGTCTCATGGTGGTGGTGGTGGTGGCACTGATGGTGGCGGTGGTGATGATGATGATGATGGTAGCGGTTATGGTGGTGGCAGTGTTGGTGTTGGTGGTGGGTGTGGTTGATGGTGGTGATGGTATTGGTTATTCTGGTGGTGGGTGTGGTGATGATGGGGGATTATGGTCGTGGTGGTGGTGGTGGTGGTAGTTGGGGTGGTGGCACCAGTGGTAATAGTGGTGGTGGTGGTGGAAGAGGCCAGCTAGCCAAATATACAGAATATTTTATTAAGTAATTCAGCATTTAAATATGTTTTATATTCCGAATGCTGACAGCCATGTGGGACACTTGATGTTATTGTCTGTGGTTTTTTTTATAAAGGACAAACTACTTACTCAAGATAAGAAGAGAATACCACCACCACCACCACCACCACTACTACTACTACTATTACTACTACTACTATTACTACTACCACCATTACAACTACTACTACTACTACTACTACCACCACCACCACCACCACCACCACCACCACCATTACTACTACTACTACTACTACTACTACTACTATTACAACTACTACCACCACCATTACTACTACTACTACTACTACTATTACTACTACTACTACCACTACCATCACCACCACCACCACCGCTACTAGTTCTGCTCCTCCTGTTCTTCTCTCTTTCTCCTCCTCCTCCTCATGGTAGAGACAAGGTGGAGGAGGTAATTTTTGAACACTAAGAAAAAAAGCCATCCTTGTTACTGTTGCTGTTGTTGTTGTTGTTGCTGTTGTTGGTGTGCGTGTGTGTGTGGGGGGAGGTTTAGTAAGTTTAGGTAAATGACAGTGTGACTTTCAAGAGAGCAAAATAGATAAACAAATAAAAAACGAGGACCCCCCTCCCACCGCAACCCCCATCACCTTTCAACCCCGTCTGGATTCTTTCTTGGTTGAAGATGTTTGCTGTTGTTGTTGTTGTTGCTGTCGTCGTTGGTTTGTCCCTTCCGTCATCGTTCTTGTTGTCCTTGTGGGCTGTCGTTGTTATTGTTTAGGCCTTGTTTACTCTGTCAGACTTACATTCAAAGGTGTTCACCCTTCGAACAACCCTGCTCTCTGTTTCATCAATTTCTCCTTTTTTCCTGTGTGTTTTAATTATAACATATCAACAACTACATTATCCAACGATCTCTGTGTGTGCTTTTGTACACCAAGTACCCGCTGTATAACACAATCCTACATAACACGATATACTGTTCTATATTTAAGAGATGAGGAATTATGTACATTACATTATGTACATTATTTACATTTGACGGATATTTGTCCTCATCTTGATTTTTATTAACACGTTTCAGCTGATATACCCTCCAGCCTTCATCAGGTGTCTTGGGGAAATTTTGAATCTGGGTTCTCATTCCTAAGGTATTTTTCAATGTCATTATGATTATTCAGGAATTGAACTTGGAATCTTGGGGTTAGAAGCCTGCGCTCTTAACCCCAAGATTCTGAGTTCAATTCCAAGCAGTGACCTGAATAATAATAATAATAATAACATCGAAAAATACCTTAGGAATGAGAGCCCAAGTTCGAAATTTCCCCAAGACACCTGATGAAGGCTGGAGGGTGTATCAGCCGAAACGTTGTGGTAACAACAAACAAAACAGAGCGTAATGGCAGACGAAATACTACTAAGCATTTCGCCCGGCGTGCTAATGTTTCTGCCATTTCACCGCCTTTTAATAAGCCTGAAAAGATGCTGAAGTTCTATATATCACAGCAGTGAGATTTGATTGACATGTGGGTCAATCAAATATTCTTTTCTACTCTAGGCACAAGGCCTGAAATTTTTGGGGAGGGGACCAGTCAATTAGATTGACCCCAGTATGCAACTGGTACCTAATTTATTGACCCTGAAAGGATGAAAGGCAATGTTGACCTCAGTGGAATTTGAACTCAGAACATAAAGACAGACGAAATACTGCTTAGTATTTTGACCTGTGTGCTAACACTTCTGCCAGCTCACCGCCTTAAAGTGTCTTTCAAATATTGTAATAAAATGTCTTTTTATATATATGCCAGCATGGAAAGCGGATGTTAAATGGTGATGATGATGATTTAGTACCCGATATAGTTGTATATAAAAAGATTTTTGGTAATAAATTAAATTTAAAAAATTGGGCACAAATGGGTTAATATCTGGCAAAACATTCTAAATCTTTTATGGTAATGAGTTGGCAGAATTGTCCACATGCTGTGCCAAATACTTACTCTTTTACTCCTTTATTTGTTTCAGTCATTTGACTGCAGCCATGCTGGAGCACCGCCAGTAGTCGAACAAATCGACCCCAGAACATATTCTTTGTAAGCCTAGTACTTATTTTATCAGTCAATTTTGTTGAACCATTAAGTTACAGGGACATAAACACACCAGCATCGGTTGTCAAGCCTTGGTGGGGAGATGAACACAGACACAAATAGGTGATACAAGAAAGGGACAAGCGTGATCTTTCTTTCTTGGCCATGTGGTTGGGAAGCAAGCTTCTTACCATACAGCCACAACTGGGCTACCTCATACATTCTATCAAGCAAATTCTACACATAAGTTACACATCAACCCCAGAAGTTGTGAGAGAAAATACTTGCCCAAGGTACCAGGAAGTGTTGTCAAACTTGTAGCCACATAGTTGCAAAGTGAACTTCTTAGCCATGGATGTATGCTTTTGCCCGTTACAATATTTAGTTGGTTATGTCTCGCTTCAGAGTTCAAATACCATCAAAGTTGAGGTATCGTTCCAAAATCAACTTGTAATCATTCATTAAAGACTGCATTGATGATCTACTTCAAAACACAACATCAGATTAATTTCACAACCATACACACGTATATATGTGTGTATATACGTATATATGTGAGTATATATATAT
>NC_068994.1:54237156-54238254 GCF_001194135.2 Octopus bimaculoides | reverse complement strand
AAAAATGTAGATAATTCAAAATTAAAAAAATTTAGAAGTACAAATAATTTTGTTTTATTATTTATATTTGCTTTATTGTTTGTTTTTGTTTTGTTTGTTTTTTTTAATAAATGTTCTCTCAAAGAATATGAAACTACAAAGAAATTGGCGTAAACAGCAAATTTGTTCATGTAGACAGTAGATTGGCCGACTTAAATTTTATTTTGAACCTATAGAAAGAGTTGTATTAAAAGCGAGAGAGAGAGAGAGAGAGAGAGATGGAGATATGTCCAGACAGGAAAAGGTTTTGTAATTTGTACCTATAAATAATGACCAGGTGAGAAAGGATCTTCAGATCTTGGCCCTCACAGAGGGGGTAACAGGAAGACCAATATTCCTGGCAGCTTGCTGTGCTTGAGAAGACACTTCAAGTTAAGTAAAAATCGTGGTTGTCCTTGCATACAGGCATGTCCCTTGTATCCCTTTTCTGTTCTGCATTCCTAATCTTGCAGGCTCATGGGTGCTGGTGCCACATAAAAAAAGCACCCATTCTGATGCTGCGTAAAAGCACCCATTCTGATGCTGCGTAAAAGCACCCAGTACACTCTGTAAAGTAGTTGGTGCTAGGAAGGGCATCCAGCTGTAGAAACCATGCCATGGAGCTAGTGCATCTCTTTGGCTGGCCAGCTCCTGTCAAACCGTCCAACCCATGCCAGCATGGAAAATGGACTATAAATGATGATGATGATGATGATGATGATGAAGATAGGCACAGGAGTGGCTGTGGGTTAGAAGCTTGCTTTCTAATCACATGGTTCCAGGTTCAGTCCTACTGCATGGCATCTTGGGCAAATGTCTTCTACTCTAGCCTCGGGCCAACCAAAACCTTGAGATGGAAACCGAAAGAAGCCCATTGTGTGTATATCATCATCATCATCATCATCATCGTTTAACGTCCGCTTTCCATGCTAGCATGGGTTGGACGATTTGACTGAGGACTGGTGAAACCGGATGGCAACACCAGGCTCCAGTCTGATTTGGCAGAGTTTCTACAGCTGGATGCCCTTCCTAACGCCAACCACTCAGAGAGTGTAGTGGGTGCTTTTACGTGTCACCCGC
>NC_068994.1:54230339-54234570 GCF_001194135.2 Octopus bimaculoides | reverse complement strand
CCCTGTCACTCGTCGACGAGGTAGTTTGCAAGAGGGTGTCATAGAATTGGTCTTTCAGACCATCTGGTAGCCCAGGTTGAGGTGCATAGGCTGAGATGACAGTAGCTAATCTATGATGAAGCACTAGTCTGATCTTAAGTACTCTGTATATATATATATATATGTGTGTGTGTGTGTGTGTATGTATTTGTCCCCCCCTCCCATCATTGCTTGACAACCAATGTTGACATGCATGCTTACATCCCCATAACTCAGTGGTTTGGCAAATGAGATCGATGGAATAACTACTAAGTTTATAAGTACTAAGAAACCAAAACAAAAAACAAAAAATGTAGATAATTCGAAATTAGAAAAATTTAGAAGTACAAATAGTTTTATTTTATTATTTATTTTTGCTTTATTGTTTGTTTTTGTTTTGTTTGTTTGATAAAAATCCTTCTAAGTGGTGCCCCATCATGGCCGCAATCTAATGATTGAAACACATAGAAGATAAAAGATAAAATAGGCTTGACCCCTTTTGATACAAATCCACTGGTGACTTCCCCTCATTCAATGATACAAATTTCCTTGTTTTAAACTTTTCCATTTCAAGTTTTCATCCATCAACATTCTTCACTTCCAATATCCTCTTTAATTATGATATATATCATGTGATCACATGACCAACCAGACTATCAGAAGTTGTTACACATCGCTGGTCACAATGCACTTTGCATCATTTTAGCCTTCAAATGGCACCATTCTGCTGGTTAGCTCTGGACCATTGAGCTAAATTACTTAGTAATGAAACAACTGAAAGCTAACCCCTACCCTTCACACCACTTCCTTCCTGTAACATTGGCATTTCTACCCTAACCAGTATAGCACCACCCTTAAGGGACACCAACTGAACGTTGCAAACTAACAAATCCTTATCAAAAGTATTTAAACCCGTTCAAGCAATATTGCTGGTTTATCATGAATTCCAGACTTGGTGCTTTGCCAAATTCCCAATATAGCAGGAATTGGCAAACTCCATGTTGAAATCCAGTCAGACTAAATATAGACCAATCAATCAATCGGTGAAAAGAAAGATAAGTTATCAGTGCAGAATTGGGCAGTTTACAAACGTTTACTGACAGACAAAACTAGTTTAGCTGTTGTCTTGAATATTTTTCTCGCATGTTTTGACCATGAAGCTCACTGCATCCTAACAGAATTCCAGAATTCTAAGGGAATAAAGACAAGGGCATACATTGTTTATATTGCTCATTCACTTTTCACGTCCCCTCCCCTATCCCTTATGATCAATTTATCCTCCTTCCACAGCCATTGCTATTTCTCACTTTATTTTAGCACCTCACTGATATTTCCCACCAGCTGCTCTCAAGCTTTTTACTCACTGTCCCCAGGGCTCCAACAATTATTGGTACTACTGCTACCTTTTTCATGGACCACAGCTGCTTAACCTCCCAAGCTAACCTGTCATATCTATCGACTTTTCTTTCTTCTTTATCGCATACCTTGTTATTATTATTATTATTATTATTATTATTATTATTAAGGCAGTGAGCTTTCAGAATCATTAGCATGCCTGGCAAAATGCTTGGTAGTACTTCCTCCATCTTTACGTTCTGAGTTCAAATTCCTTCAAGGTCAGCTTTGCCTTTCATCCTTTCTGGGTCGATAAAATAAGTACCAGTTGCGTAATGGGGTCAATATAATTGACTCCCCACTCCCACCAAATTTCAGGATCTGTGCCTTCAGCAGGCAGGATTCTTTCCTACTCTAGGCGCAAGGCTTGAAATTTTGGAGGAGGAGGCCGGTTGATTAAATCAATACCAGTATGCAACTGGTACTTAATTTATCGACCCCGAAAGGATGAAAGGCAAAATCAACCTCGGTGGAATTTGAACTCAGAACAAAATACCGCTAAGCATTTCACCTGGCGTGCTAATGGTTCTACCAGCTCTCTGCCTTCTTTGGCAGACAGGATTATTACCATTGTTACTAAGGCAACAAGCTGACAGAATCATAAGCACGCCAGACGAAATGCTTAGCTTCCTCCGTCTTTATGTTTTGAGTTCAAATTCCACTGAAGTCATCTTTGTCTCTCACCTTTTTCATGTCAATAAAATAAGTACCAGTTATACACTGAGGTGGAGGGGGGGGGTCAATCTAACCGATTCACCTACCAATCCCAAAATGGTTGGCCTTGTGCCAAAATTTGAAGCATTATCAGTGCTGTTCAAAAATCAGCACCCCAGTTTCTTCAAGTAATAGTAATGGTGGTGGTGGTGGTAGTAGTAGTAGTAGTAGTAGTAGTAGTAGTAGCAGCAGCAGCAACAACAGCAGTGAATGTTGTATTGCCAAATACTGTTTTTTTCTGGATATGCTTGGGTCAAATTCTTGGCAGTAACATTTAGTTTCTTCAAAGTAGATCGTCTTCCTTCTTTAACTGTCACAAAACCAAACAACAACAACAACAACAACATGAAAACACCAAAAGCCAGACCTTTGAGTGCATTTATTTATTGATTTATTTATTTTATATATATATTGTTTTTTTTGGCTGCTGAAACATGAAAGAATAAAAGACAATAATTAAGCGATGTCAATGCCCTGTAACAATCACAATAACATTGTCTGCCATGAAAAATGGCCATCTTCCTGTAAGAATAAACTACCTTGACTCTTGTTTCTGTATCTCAACAGGGGTTTCCTAACTAACAATTTCCTGCAATTTTTGGACTGACATTCTCATAATATCAATCATTAGACTTTAAATAAATTTAACTCTCTCACGCTCACTCTCCCTCTCTCCCTCTCTCTCTCTCTCCTACCCTGTCTCTTCTTTTAATCTCTCTTTCTCTTTATCTCTGTGCACACACACACACATGCATTCCCATGGCTACATTCAATATGCATACATACATATGTATGTATATCTATCTATCTATATTTATATATATAAATGCAAATATACTCCCCACTGCATATATATATGTGTGTGTGTGTGTATGTGTGTGTGTGTGCAGTGTGTGGATATGTATACGTGTACATGCATGATGCGTGGTTGCATATATATGTGCATCTACTGGTGTATGTGTAGGTGCGCATGAGTGTGTGTTTCATGCGAGTGTGAGTGAGCATATGCATATAGGCACATGTACGTAGGTGTGCGTGCACGCATGCATATGCATATACATGCGCACATACGCGATTGCTATGAGCAGTTTTACTCCTTTACTTTTTCCTTCCTCCCCTTCGGTTTTTCCCCTTATTTAACGGTCATTCTAACAGCTCTTTTGGCTTAATAACGGTCAATTACATAGCAATTTCCCTTTGTTTAACGGTTATAGTATATTTTGATTGCCTCGATAACTGAAGAGATGCCAGAGCAGGTTTCCACCCTGACATCCGAAACTCAGAGTCTTATTATGGCAACCGAATAATTGTCACATATTATATTATATTATATATATATATACATATATATATATATATATATATATATATATATATATATATATATATGGCTGTGTGGTAAAAAGCTTGTTTCCCAACCTCATGGTTCCAGGTTCAGTCCCTCTGCGTGGCACCTTGGGCAAATGTCTTCTACCATAGCCTCAGGCCAACCAAAGCCTTGTGAGTGGATTTGGTAGATGGAAACTGAAAGAAGCCCATTGGGTGTATAGATATATATATATATATTTATGTGTTTGTGTCTGTGTTTGTGTTCCCCCACCACCACCACCACCATTAGTTGACAATCAATATTGGTGTGTTTATGTCCTCAAAACTTAGCGGTTTGGCAAAAGATTCTGATAAGTCCTAGGCTTACAAAGAATAAGTCCTGGGGTTGATTTGTTCAACTAAAGGCAGTGCTCTAGCATGGCCAAAGTCAAATGACTGAAATGTGTAAAAAAGTATGTGTGTGTGTGTATATATGTGTATATATATATATATATACAGGCCATGGTATTTATTCTTCTCCGACGACATATATACTTCACACACAGTATGAAGTCTACAAGTTGTCAAGAAAAGAAGCTTATGGTTTCTTTATTATAAATATAAATTTGACATTTATTCAACGCCTCCGTACCAACGAAATTCTTCCGTTTCTGCAATGAATTATCACTGAAGGGGCAAAGAACTGTCAGATATGCTTCTATTCTTGTGATAATTCCTTGCAGAAACATAGAAATGTCTGAGTGTATGTGTATCACTCTGTCTGTCTGTTTGTCTG
>NC_068994.1:54229508-54230286 GCF_001194135.2 Octopus bimaculoides | reverse complement strand
ATATATATATATATATATATATATATATATATATATATACAGGCCATGGTATTTATTCTTCTCCGACGACATATATACTTCACACACAGTATGAAGTCTACAAGTTGTCAAGAAAAGAAGCTTATGGTTTCTTTATTATAAATATAAATTTGACATTTATTCAACGCCTCCGTACCAACGAAATTCTTCCGTTTCTGCAATGAATTATCACTGAAGGGGCAAAGAACTGTCAGATATGCTTCTATTCTTGTGATAATTCCTTGCAGAAACATAGAAATGTCTGAGTGTATGTGTATCACTCTGTCTGTCTGTTTGTCTGTGTATTTATCCATGAGTGTGTGTGTGTGTGTGTCTGTGTGTGTGAATGAGGGCTCTCCTTCATTCACACAAATACAAAAGAAGAGGGAGATTGTCTTTATGCTCTGTATGCATTTTCATATTTCTGTCTGTCTATCTGTCTGTCTGTCTGTCTCTGCCTCTGTCTCTCTCTCTCTCTCTCTCTCTCTCTATCTATCTATCTATCTATCTATCTTATTTCTTTATTGCCCACAAGGAGCTAAACATAGAGGGGACAAACAAGGACAGACAAAAGGATTAAGTCGACTAGATCGACCCCAGTGCATAACTGGTACTTAATTTATCGACCCCGAAAGGATGAAAGGCAAAGTCGACCCCGGCGGAATTTGAACTCAGAAATACCGCTAAGCATTTCGCCCGTCGTGCTAACGTTTCTGCCAGCTTGCCTATCTATCTATGTCTGTCTATCTGCCTAACTATA
>NC_068994.1:54227117-54228331 GCF_001194135.2 Octopus bimaculoides | reverse complement strand
TATATACATATATGTGTGTGTGTTTGTGTGTCTGTGTCCCCAACAACATCGCTTGACAACTGATGCTGGTGTGTTTACGTCCCCGTAACTTAGCGGTTCGGCAAAGTGGCCGATAGAATAAGTACTAGGCTTATAAAGAATAAGTTCTGAGGTCAATTTGTTTGACTAAAGGCGGTGCTCGAGCATGCCCACAGTCAATTGACTGAAACAAATGAAAGAAAAAATATATATATATATATATGTGCAAACACACACACACACACACACACACACACACACACACACACAACCACAAACACATAATAAGAATAAGAATGGAGAATATGAAATCTTTAATTGGTGATTACACCATACAATGTAGATGGCTGTTTCTAGTGTGCCAGCAAATTTAGATACAGGAAAAAGTCAAATGAATATATGTGAAAGCATATGCTAACACAACGTTACCATAGCAGTCCAAAATGGGATTAAATTCAAAGTGAATTTAGAAAATATCTTCATTAGATGAATGCATTCAAAAAGAATGTTTAGAAGAAAAATAATAGAAACAACGATTATCGGTAATTCATGGTGCAATCACAGATTAAAGATGTGATCCCCTCCATTCCTGTTCCTGCTGTCCCACACACCGAACCTCTTGAAACTCTTCCAAGCAATACCCTGATTCACCTGTCACACATGATGAATTATTCCGGATGTCAATTCCACCCGAATCCATTGGCATCCAACTGTTTGATATAGCCAATCAAATTCATCCAACACCGAGTGCTTTACAGACATCTGCCTGGACCTATCAATCCCTCCACCTCCCACACATAAATTAAAGATGTGATTTTCTCCATTCTTATTTTTGTTGTCTTATATTCCGAATTTCTTGAACTTGAATATCACTTCTAAGCGATATTTGGATTTACTTGTCATTTATGAAGAATTACCACAGATGTTTATTCTTCTTGCATTTATTGGTATTTGATTGCTTCAATATATCGTTAACCAAATTCATTTAACACTGAGTGCTTTAAATATATCTGTGTGGGATTTATTTCGCTTATACATGTATATAGATGCAGGCGTGAGTGTGTTGTAAGAAGCTTGCTTCCCAATCACATTATTCCGGGTTCAGTCCCACTTCATGGCACCTTGGGCAAGTGTCTTCTGCTATAACCTCAGGCTGACCAAAGCCTTGTAAGTAGATTTGGTAGACAGAAACTGAA
>NC_068994.1:54225027-54227107 GCF_001194135.2 Octopus bimaculoides | reverse complement strand
TATATATATATATATATATATATTATATATATATGTGTGTGTGTGTGTGTGTGTGTGTATGTATGCATACAGAGGCAAAGTGGTTGAGCTCCTTTCAAATGTTGGCCCTTACAGAGGCAATGACCCAGATCTTTGTCTTTATGTTGTGCTCAAGGAGAAGACTCATCACGCCAAGTAAAATCACAGCCATGGCTGATACTGGTGTCATGCAAATGGCACCTGTGCCAGTGGCGTGTAATAAAAGCATCTCTCAAGTGTTGGGCCTCATGGAGGCAAGGACTGAGACCTTTGGCATTATGCCGTGCTTGAGAAGAAGACCCATCAAGTCAAGTAAAACCACAGTCGTGGAAGATACGTGTGTCACACAAATGGCACCCATGCTGGTGGCACATAAAAGCACCCATTACACTCTTGGAGTGGTTGGCATTAGGAAGGGCATCCAGCTGTAGAAAACCATGTCAAAACAGAGTGGAGTCTGATGCAGTCTTCCAACTTGCTAGCCCCGGTCAAACCGTCCAACTCATGCCAGCATGGTCAACAGACCTTAAATGATGGTGGTGGTGGTGGTGGTGGTGGTTGTGGTGGTGGTGGTGGTGGTGGTGGTGGTGGTGGTGATGTATGTATGTATGTACATCTCTCTCTATATTTTTATTGTTTCTGTTTGGTGTATTTTGAATTAGGTTATAGAAGAACTATGGCAACCTCCCAGACAACAATTTTTGAGGAAGACGCAACTCAGTTTCTTGATCATTGCATCTCTCTGCTGGACACTTATGATGCCAATTCCAAAGACATAGAAGCTCATATATACGAATATTTACAAAAAGTCAAGGTAAACAAAGCAAAATTTCTTTTGAGATTATAATTTTCCCGATTATTAACTTCTTCAAAGATCAAAAGTTGTTTTATGTTTACATTTAAACTACGCTTCAGCCAGTTTGATCACTGGCCAACAGCAGGTGTTATATTTGTGCGTAAATAAGGGTTATAATTAAGGGTTATAATTAAATGCTTAAATATTTGAAAAGATTTTTTTCTTTTTTTTAGATTATCATTTTTGAAACTATTAACCTCATATCTTTAGAGATGATAATATTTTTTGGAATATGATATCCAATATGTGATGCAGGAATGGCTATGTGGTTAAGAAGCTCATTTTCCTAACTACATGGTTCTAGGTTCAGTCCCACTGTGTGGCACCTTGGGCAAGTGTCTCCTACTAATCTCAAGCCAACCAAAGCTTTGTTAGTGGATTTGGTTGACAGAAACTGAAAGAAGCTTGTTGTGTGTGTGTGTGTGTGTGTTGGTGTCTATTTGTCTTGAGTTTGATTGTTGTAAATGAGTGTTTCTGTCATACATGCAACGTCCTTCATTTCCAATCTTCTGCGAAAACATGTCTGGTCATGGGAAAGTATTACCTTTCTTGGAAAAAGGTGAGGACTGGTGACAGAAAGGGTACCTGGCCATAAGAAATCTGCATCAAGGAATTCCGTCTGACCCATGGAAAATTGAATATTAAAATGGTGATGCTGCTGCTGACAGCAACAATTTTTCCCACAATTGTTCCCACAATTTTTCCCACAATTGTTCCCACAACTGATGCAAAGGAGGAATTTTTATGTGTCACGCTGAATCTCCCTGAAAACTACGTTAAGGGTACACATGTCTGTGGAGCGCTCAGCCACTTGCACGTTAATTTCACGAGCAAGGCTGTTCCATTGATCATATCAGCTGGGACCTTTGTCATCATATCTGATGGAGTGCTCCTATATATAGATATATATATATATATATATGTATGTATGTATGTATATATATATATATATATATATATGCATATGTATATACATCGGGTGCAGCAGAATTAACGCCCTTTTGTATTTGAGGTTTCTAGTTCTTAATTGAGTTTCATTTTTTATTTCCTAAAACGTCTGCGATTTTTTTCATGAGTTTATTATTCATTTCTTTAATTAATGGAATAAATTATTGTGTTCAATAAAAAAATTACTTAATAAGCATTTATATACTATAAAAGTTAATAAATGCAAAAAGGTCGTTACTTCTGCTGCACCCTGTATAC
>NC_068994.1:54222798-54223946 GCF_001194135.2 Octopus bimaculoides | reverse complement strand
ATATATATGAATAAATATAGTTTATGTTCTTTTGAATTTTGTGAGGTTGTTTTTTGTTTCATTTTGTTTCGTTATTAATGTGACCAATAATATTGCTATCATTACCATAATTATAATAATTATTGGTATCATCATCATCATTGTCATCATCATCATCAGCATCATCCTCATTATCATCTTCATCACTAATATTTTCCCATCATCATCATCATCATCATCATCATCATCATTATCATTAATAGTAGTAGTGTTTTTGTTATTATTTCAGTAGACTACTGAAAGGAGACAGACAGACAGATAGACACAGAGAGAGGGAGAGAAAATGAGTGAGACAGAGAGAGTAGCAATGAGAATATTAACTTGGATCGATTGATTTGATTCAATTGATGATATAAAAGCATCAAATCAATTTTAAGATGATGGGATATATAATCCCAGATGTAAAGATGATTATCAGCGTCGACAAAATACCTCTAAAACTGTTGATTTTCTGCCAAATTGGCAGGAGGAAATGAAATCTTGAACAGACCGAAAATGTTTTCTCATATCACAATCCCAAACAACAACAACAACAACAATAGTAGTAGTAATAATGATAATGATGATGATGATGACGACAATGATGAGAATGATGATGATGACGATGATAATGGTGATAATCATAATTTTGATGATGGTGATGATGATGATGATAATGATAGAATTTTTAAAAGATATGTAAAGGAGTAACGAAAATAGATGAAACATTTCATACAACAATGTAAGGATCTGGATGGTGTTGTTGTTGTTGCTGTTGTTGTTGGATCCAAAATGATTTCTCTTGGAGTAAATGACCTGAATCTATTTAGCAGTGTATATAGTGTATGTGTTTCTGCATCACCATGTGTGTGTTTGTGTGTGTCTGTGCATATGCATCCATCATGTCCGTCCATCCATCCATCCATCCATCCATCCATCCATCAATCTATCTATCTATCTATCTATCTATCTATCTATCTATCTAATATATATATATATATATGTACACACACACACACACACACACACATATATGTATTTATGTATATACATATATATATATGTATATTGGCAAAATATTGATCACACACATACATGCATGCACACACACACACACACACACACACACA
>NC_068994.1:54216125-54222262 GCF_001194135.2 Octopus bimaculoides | reverse complement strand
ATATATATGTATGTATGTATGTATGCATGTATATATAAATATTTGTATATGTGTGTATATATATATATATATATATATATATATATATATATATACATATGTGTGTGTGTATGTGTGTGTATTTGATATTCCAAGAGATTGTCAGTTATTCTGTTTTCTTTCATTTGATTCGATGAGAAACATAACTGATAACAATTTTTTTCTTTGTTTTGTTTTGGTGTTTTTGTCTGGAGAATAGGATGAGAGTACTTAAGGGCTTAAAAACATATATATATATATATATATATATACACTAACCAATATCGTAGCTGTGGCCAGTGGCCCCCTGACAGGCTCCTGTGCTGATGGCACATAAAAAGCACTATCCGAAAGTGGCCGATGCCAGTACCCTCTGACTGGCTCCTGTACCAGTGGCACCATCCGAATGGGGCCGATGCCAGTACCCCACTGACTGGCTCCTGTGCTGGTGGCACATAAAAAGCTCCATGCAAACATAGTTGATGTCAGTACCCCCTGACTGGCCCCCATGCCAATAGCATGTACAGAGCACCTACAACACTCTAGGAGTGGTTGGCGTTAAGAAGCACATCCAGCTGTAGAAATGGGATTATGCAGAATGAAATATGCAACCATTTAGATGCTATGCATGTGAGCGCTCCAGAAAGTATGTGGCACCTGCTTGAGAATAAAATGCATGTCAGATCTCATTCAGTTATTCGTCCGCCTATCCAGCTGCCACTTGTATACTTTGAAGAGGGTCAAGAGAGTCAGGCACTTGAGAGAGCAACACAGAAGAACACACCACTGACAGTTTGGTATCAAAGAGATGGAAATGCCCGGAGCTTGCATTATTCAGATATTCCATACAGTTATGTCTTCAATAAGCAGATTACTGTATGAAAGCGCAGACAAAGAAGAGGCGATAAAGTCATCTCCAGATTGTACACCATTAGCCCGAAGGATGAGGAATGATTTTACTTGAGACTGTTGCTGTTGCATGTTGCTGGAGCTCAAATTTATGAAGATTTGAAAACAGTGGATGGTGTATACATTATTTACATTTGTTGGATATTTGTCCTCATCTTGTTTGTTGTTAACACAACGTTTTGGCTGATATGCCCTCCAGCCTTCATCAGGTGTCTATGCTGAATAAAATAGATCAATAGTAACATTTTCCTTTTATGACAAAATATACACCTAATTCAATAAAATTATGAAGGTTACTCTGATTACTATGTATAAAATGCAAAATATCTTATTTTTTTATAGATTAGGTAGGCATAATTCTCCTCTGCCTTTCAATCTCAGTATTTAAGCTACGCATAGTACTGCTATAGTACACGAGCTGTGTACATTCCTACAACAACATTTTCTTTACATGCTATGAAGGCAGAATTAATTCTGCCTCCAACTCAGTCGCGGGCCTGTGTTTCACTTATTTTTTTTAATGTTTTACTACATAAACGTCAGCAACTGCCTACCCTAAGCAATTACTGATGGCACATACCTGTGATATACATATGACTGACTCTTTCAGTTTCCGTTTACCAAATCTACTCACAAGATTTTCATTGGTTCAAGGCTGTTGTAAAAAAGACACTTGTCCAAAGTACCATGCAGTGGGACTGAACTGGAAAACCAGAAACCACATGGTTAGGAAGCAAGCTTCTTCCATCTCAAAGCCATGCCTGCACC
Source organism: Octopus bimaculoides (assembly GCF_001194135.2). Lineage (NCBI taxonomy): Eukaryota > Metazoa > Mollusca > Cephalopoda > Octopoda > Octopodidae > Octopus > Octopus bimaculoides. The sequence continues at coordinate 54,220,567 of NC_068994.1, read as the reverse complement.
CCTACGTAAAATAAATAGTCATCCCCACTACCATTACCACCATCACTACTACACTTTTGCGTACTTTGATGCCATATAAGAAACAAAAAAATTCCTTATCAGGAAATTGGAACCCTGCTGTGAATTAGAATTCAAGACATATGTGCAGGTCATTCTGCCAGCCTAACCATTCCGGTATGCCACTTGTTACCTTGACAGATAGCTGATGATGCAATGTGTGTGTGTGTGTGTGTGTGTGTGTGTGTGCACGTGTGCATGCATATGCTTGCATGCGTTAGTTCATCTACTCTTTTCAGGAGCCATATATATCAGGTGACATATATATCAGGTGACATTTTAAACTTTCATTGTTGATATTAAATGATTTCAATGGAGACAATTTGTCTCTCCATGTTAGTCAAAAATGGCAAAGAAGAAACAGAAGTCTGAAAGAATGAAGCCTTTCTATAAGGTTTGTTGTTGTTAAGAAATTTACCATTCACCTGTCCCCCCCCCCCTCACATACAAAACAGGCTGCATTGAATTCCCAATGGCCATTAAAACGACTGAAAATACAAAATTCTTTTTAGTCAGCTTGTGTTGAGTAAGATAGCAGACATATGGATATGCCACATTGTGGTGCTATCCCATGATTCCATTGTAATATGGTTCAATTGTGGTGGTGGTTCTTTTGGAACTGGGCATTACCGCTCCAAGAAAGAAAATACACAGAGTGATAGCAAGAATTATATATGTGGCAAGAAGTGAAAACCAAAGTTTCAGAACTGATTCCTTGTATCAATTGTGTGTGTATGTGTCCGTCCGTCTGTCTGTCCGTCCGTCCGTCCATCCATCCGTCCGTCCGTCCGTCCGTCCGTCTGTCCATCCATCCTATCTATGAAAGGAGGCACACTGAATCCACATATCCAGCATCCTTCCACCGGTCATATTTTTCATTACATCTAATCTTCCACGTTCTACTCATACGGCTTCAAACGCTTCTCGTTCAACCCCTCAAATCACACTTCAGTCTTACAAACAAAAACGGGAGACATTGGGGGTCAAATACTGGAATAATTTTCTGTTGTATTCCTGATGTTCCTTAGGAGAACTTGAGCTCAAATCAAAAGCACTCCATTCAGTGCTTTATGTTTCATTTATTTTTTCCCAATTTTTTCCAGCCTTCTCATTGTCTGGGGTTCTCTGAATGCATTCCAATGTTTTCATTCCAGTCCATCTCTCAAAGTCATTGACCCATTCTTTCTTTGGTCCTCTCTTTCTCCTTTTACCTTCCTGTTTCTAAACACAATTGTATTTTCAAGTGACCCAGTCAATCAACTAATGTTTATGAAACCATTGCCTTTTCCTTTGTCCGACTGTCTTGTTACTTCTATTTACAACCAGGTGGACTATCAGCAAGACCAAAGTCACAGATGCAGCAGTCCAAAGGCACTGGTAAATTGCAATATGCTCCCGCTGTTTACAGTAGTGAGTTCTACCTGGATGGTAAACCTATTTACAGACAGGGAGACTGTGCCACTGAAAGTCAAGTAATTGCTTTCATCATAACCACAACAAGACACTCATGAATTGCAGCATTCTCCCACTGACTATAGCAGTGAGTTCTACTGACATGGGGGTACCTATTTATGGCCAGATAGACTGTGCCTGCAAAAGCAGAATAACTGCAATGACAAAGCACTCATTAATTCCGGTATGCTCCTGCTGTATACAGCAATGAGCTCTACCTAGATGGGAGACCTATTTACAGCTAAGTTGACTATGCCAGCACAAGTAGAGTCACATACATGGCAATCCAATAAGACATTCATGAATTCTAATATGCTCCTGCTTTTTATAGCAGTGAGCTCTACCGGATGGGAGACCTCTTTACAGCCAGGTGGACTGTGAGAGTGTTTTCGTAGTGTGTCCATGTGACAATCTGACAACTCTTACTGACACAACCATGATGTTCCATCAAACAACTGATTGATTACCTTCGTTATAAGAGACCCCCACCCCAACCCTTGCTAATTATTGATTCTGTCCTCCCCCTCCACTCACCTCATCGCCCCCCTCCCCTCCGACTGTCTCCGTGTATATGTTGTGTGTATCTGTTTATTGTTGCCAATAGAAAAGGTTAAACAACAGCTGTGACCTTCGCAACCACCACCACTACCACCACCACCAGCCAACACTACAACTGCTGCCACAACAATCGCCTTACCATTATCAACACTGCTCCTACCACTGTCACAATTGCCACAACTGCTGCTGCCACCACTACTACTACTACTACTGCTGCTACCACCACTACACCACCACTACTACTGCATCTGCTGCTGCTACTACTACTGCTGCTACTACAACTACTGCTACTACTACTACTGCTGCTACTACTACTACTACTACCACTACTACTACCACTACTACTACTACTACTACTGCTGCTACTACAAATACTACTACTACTACCACCACTATCACTGCTACTACTACTACTATAATTGCAGCTGCTACTACTACTACTACTACTACTACTACTACCCCTCCTACTACTACTTTAATTGCTGCTGCTACTACTGCTACTACTATTGTGCTTACAAGCGTTAACCACCACCACCACCACTACTACCATCGCCACCACTACCAATACTATCATTACCACTGCCACTATCAATGGAACTGTCACCACCACCACCACCACTATCACAACGACCTCCAATACCAATACTACAACTACCACCACATCAATTGTCACCACAGTCACCATTAATACCATGACCACCACCAACAACACTATCCTCTCAACCACCACCACCACCACCACTACTACCTGTGCTAACGTACTTCAATAAAAGACAGACTCTTCTTACCTTGACCAAAATCTTCATCTTCTTGTCTGTAATGTCCCTCTCTCGTCCCCCTCTCTCTCTCGTCCCCCTCTCTCTCTTTCTACCACTTTCTCTCCTTCTCTCTCACTCTTTCTCTCCCTTTTTCTTACTATTTAATCTCTCTTTCTTTCTTTCTCTTTCATAATTTCTTCTTTTTTGTCTCTATTCTTTTCCAACTGTTTTTGTTCCCTACTTCCCCCCTCTCTCTCTTTCTCTTTCTGTCTGTCACTCTCTTCCTCTCCCTCTCCTTTTCTCTCTCTTTCTCTTTCTGTCTGTCTCTCTCTTCCTCTCTCTCTGTCTTTCTGTCTCTCTCTCTGTATATATATAATTTACTGTTCTGCTATATAAAACATCATACATATATAAAAGCTTTTTCTATTTCCTTTTCATTTCTCTCCACCTTTCTCTCTCTCTCTCTCTCTCTCTCTCTCTCTCTCTCTCTCTCTCTCTCTCTCTCTCTCTCTCTCTCTCTCTCTCTCTCTCTCTATCTCTATCTCTCTCTCTCTCTCCCTCTCTCTCTGCTCTCCCTTCTCTCTTTGTGTGTCTCTCTTTACTCCCTCCCCTTATCTCTGTTTATTTACACTCTCTCTGTCTCCTCTCAATACTGTTTTCTACTCTCTTACTCTCTCTGATTTCTCTCTCTCTCTCTCTTGACATCTTTCCCTCTTAATGTTTCTCTTTTCGTCTGTCTCTCTCTGTCTACCTATGTCTGTCTCGTTTTGTCTCTCTCCTCATCTGTCGCTGTTTACCTGTATTTCTCTGTTTACCTCTCTCTCTCTCTCTCTCTCTCTCTCCGTGAGTGACTCTGTCTATAACTGTCTCTCTGGCTATCTCTGTCTGACACCATCCATCACTCCCCACACATTCTCTCTCTTTCTTTCTCTGTCTGTTTGTCTGTCTGTCTGTCTGTCTATTTATCTATCTATCTATCTATCTTTATCTCTCTCTCTCTCTCTATCTATCTTTATCTCTCTCTCTATCTATTTATCTATCTATCTATCTATCTATCTATCTATCTACCTATCTATCTATCTATCTATCTATCTATCTATCTATCTGTCTGTCTGTCTATTTGTCTGTCTATCAGTATGTCTACCTGTCTGTCTGTCTACCTGTCTGTCTACCTGTCTGTCTGCCTCTCACCATCTCTGCTTTCTTCTGCCAGGAGGGAAATTCCTCTATCTTTATCAATGTTGGCTTTCACCATGAAACTACTGAAATCATTATTGATATTTTTGTAATGGTTTGTGTGGGAGTTCGTGTGTGTGTGTGTGTCTGTGTGTGTGTGTTGGTGTATATATGTACTTTTCATTGTTCCAAACTGTCTGTTTGTATATATGTATATATGTATGAACATATATGTGTATGTATGTACATTAGTATGTATGTATATACACATACACACATATATATATCTGTTACTATATACATCCTATATATGTATATATATATATATGTGTGTGTGTGTGTGTGTGTGTGTGTATAATATATGTGTGTATGTGTCACTATGTACATCCATAATATGTTTATTAATATATATATATACATATGTGTGTGTGTATATATATA
>NC_068994.1:54211433-54215963 GCF_001194135.2 Octopus bimaculoides | reverse complement strand
ATGTATATATATATATATATATATATATATATATATATATATACACACACACACACACACACACATATAGATATGCATATTATGGATGTACATAGTAACACACACACACTCATATATACATATACGTATATATTATGGATGCATGGTGTGTTTTTTTTTTCCTTTTCATATTTCTTTATATTATTTCCTATAAAGAATGGTTTGGTTTCTGAGAGAGAAACCAAACTGTCAATGGAATTTAAATAACAATAATGGTAAAAAGTTCCATATTAAATTTTAGAAAAGTTTTGAATATTTTCATTGTTTGGCTTCTGAAATAAATTAACAGAATATGAATGTCATGGCGCCATTCTTTGTCTGAAGACCTCAGTTTTGAAGATTACTATTTAAGTCCCTTAATGGTGTGCCACAACAAGCACCAATATGGTGTACTACAAGAGATAACACGATGTTGCACAAGAGATATCGAGGTATACCACAAGAGATATCAAGGTGTACCAAAAGAGATATCAAGGTGTACCACAAGAGACATTGAGGTGTTGCACAAGAGATATCAAGGTGTTGCACAAGAGATATCAAGGTATACCACAAGAGATATTGAGGTGTACCAAAAGAGATATCGAGGTGTACCACAAGAGATATTGAAGTGTACCAGAAGAAATATTGTGGTGTACCACAAGAAATATTGAGGTGTACCACAAGAGATATCGAGGTACACCATGAGAGATATCGAGGTATACCACAAGAGATATCAAGGTATGCCACAAGAGATATCGAGGTGTACCACAAGAGGTGTCAATATTTGTCACAAGATGTATGAAGGTGTTCTACAGAAGAAATCAAGGTGTTCCACAAGACACATTAAGATGTGCTGTGAGAGTAGGGGCCAAATTAAAAGATTTCAGTGCCCCCTTATATATGTAATTCAAAATATAAACAATATTAAACCAAAAAATGAATTTTTAGTTTTCAAATGAAACAAAACTAACAATTAAATGAAAAAAAAATCACATTTATTTTTGTATATTTCCACTTTGTTTCTATTTGAAAAGTTTTCATTCTACTTTTTTAATTTACAAAGTCTTTGATCAGATCCTCAAGATTAATCTTACATAACATATCTGTTCAAATACTTAGTAAAGATAAGGCAACCTGAATATTATTTTTGTAAGTTTTATGTGATTTCTTTTGTGCCGTAAACCATTTACCAATATAGTTGGGCCATGGTTCTAAACTCAGGATTTGAATAAGATGGTTCAAAATTCAGCTTTGCTACAGGAGTCTTCTGACAGTGAGTTTGTTATAAACTGACAGATGGTAGGTGTGTGTGTGTGTATATATATATATATATATATATATATATATATATATATATATATATACATTCAGCAAAAAGAATTAGTAGTTAGAATACAAAAGCAGATCTAACAAATGTTACATAGACAGTAAATATACCTTTCTAATAGACGGAATAAAGTACATTACGAATTAATTAACATTTACAGGTGTTGCATATTAGTTGTAAAAGCTGTAAAGTACTGATACTGCTTGACTGCCAATCAGGTATTTTTTCATTGAGTGTTGTTGTTGTTGTGATGTTATTACTTAGCCCTAGGTCAGCCTTGATTGAGCAGACCTATAATGAAAAGCTTTTCAGCCATGACCATCCCTGCTTTTATTCAAGCTTAGTATATTTCAAACAACATTATCCAAAATAGCCTTCTTTTTTTTTAACACTTTTGTGATTATATTTCTGTTGAAATGGCGCTCAGTCGGTTACGATGACAAGGTTTCCAGTCGATCCAATCACTGAAACAGCTTGCTTGTGAATTTAACATGCAAGTGGCTGAGTACCCCATAGACTTGAGTACCCTTAACATAGTTCTCAGGGTGATTCAGCATAGCATGGAATGTGACAAGTTTGGTGGAAGATTTTAATTCAAAACTTATGAAAACAAGATATTTGTACTACTGAGTCCCAGTCAAACTGTCTGATCCATGCCAGCATGGAAAACAGATACTTAATGATATTTTGTAATTTTCTAATTTATTTTAAAACACTCATTCATGCCATGCCTGTGGTTCATCATTCGTGGATCATTATTCGTGGATCATCATTTAATGTCAATTTTTTTCCAGACTTGCATGGGTCAGACAGAACTTTTGGGGGTCAGATTTTCTATGGATGGGCACCCTTCCTGTAGCCAACCCTCACATTTTTCCAAGCAGGGTTATATTTTCCCATGGCTGGACATGTTTTCCATGGAAGACTGGAAATGAACAACATTGCTCGTTTATAATTATCATGTGATGTTGAGACAAGGGGATACACAAACACACATGTGCACACACATACACATACCTCACAACCACATCTGCACTCTACAGCCATATACAGCATTCAAGTGTACCATTGAACAGTGACTGAAAATGCCTGTGCTATGGTGTAATTTGAGGGTGATTTGGCTGCTATACACAGCAGGTCAAGCAACAACATAAAGACTCCTTTGACTGCACAAGTCACCAACAAGGAGTCATCTCAACCAGTTGCGATCTCCTAAGACTCTTCTAATGTGAAGGAATGTTGTTGTTGTTATTGCTGTTATGTCATCTCCTTATTGCTGTTTTGTAATTGCCGTTTCTCCTTTCTCTAAACATTTACTTAAGATCTGTTTAACTTTCTTAACCCCTGTTTCGTGTCCTGCTAATCTAACATCTTTCCTTCACCTTCTCAAAACAGATTTGATGATAAGAGATTTACAAATTTACAAAACAAAAAATTATACATTTTTATTCTTTTAAAAATTATCACACCCTGTGATATCGGAATGCCCTTTCTTGTGGTGCTGTTCAAATGATTTATTTAAATGCTAATCACTCCTCAAATATTTATTATTTATTTTGATGTTTCTCTGACACATTCTTGACCTCCACCATCAATCACACCAAACAGCTAATCTGATACAAATACGACTCTAATTGCTTGTTTTTCTTCTGTCCAGCCACCATGCGGCTTCTTGTGTTAAGAACACTTGTTTTGTTATTATAGTGTTGTCAAAGACAGGAATTCACTGATGCTGTTGTTGTTGTTGGTGGTGCTTGGTGGTGATGCTGCTGTTGTCATTATTGTCAAGTCCCAGGTCATATCTGACTGAGCAGATTTACGGTCAGTGGCATAGTGCATCTAAGATTACCTTGTTCAATGTGTTCTTCATGAGCTTTTTGTTTTTTAAAGCTACTACGGTATGATTTGTGGAGGCACATGGCCTAATGGTTAGAGCAGCACACTCGCGGTCGAGGGATCATGGGTTCGAATCTCAGACCAGGCAATGTATGTGTTTATAAACAATCACACCTCCTCATAATCTTAAAGCTTCAAGATAATGCACTACCAATATCGTGGCTATGGCCAGTGCCCCCTGACTGGCCCTCATGCCGTTGGCACATAAAAAGCACCATCCAAACTTGGCCGATATCAGTATTCCATCACTGGCACTTGTGCCAGTGGCATGTAAAATGCACCATCTCAACATGGCTGATGCCAGTACCCACTGACTGGCCCCCATGCCAGTGGCACGTAAAAAGCACCATCCAAACTTGGCCGATGCCAGGTCCACCTGACTGGTTCCCATGCCAGTGGCACGTAAAAAGCACCCACTACACTCTCAGAGTGGTTGGCGTTAGGAAGGGCATCCAGCTGTAGAAACTCTACCAGATCGGATTGGAGCCTGGTGCAGCCTTCTGGCTCTCCAGACCTCAGTGAAACCGTCCAACCCATGCCAGCATGGAAAACAGACGTTAAACGATGATGATGATGATGATGATTAAGCATTGCATTTGAGAGAATTACCTGAATGCTAAAGGGTAAAACAAGAATACCTTGGTCATCCAACACAACACCAGTGGCGTCACTCGGTACTTGTAATTCCACTCGAACCATCTCCACCACCAACACCTCCACCACCACCACCACTCACTTTTGGAACAATAGACTGACTGACTGATACTTCTGTAGAATCCAGATAGCCTCTGCAAAATGTCTGACTAACCATTATTCTCAAAATGGCATCAGTTATTAATCGTGACATTGTGGCTGCGTGCCAACTTGTTGGAAAAACACTTGAAGAGAGGCTGGACATTTAAGGACAGTCAGGATGATGACAGCAATTACGATGATGACAGCGACAATGATGATGATGACGATGATGATGATGATGGTGGTGGTGGTGGTGACCATGAGGATGACGATGATAATGATTTTGGTGGTGGTGGTGGTGGCGGTGACAATGAGTATGATGATTATTATCATGATGATGATGACATTGATGTTTAAAATGATGACGATGATGACGATGATGATGACAGTGGTCATGATGATAAAGATAGTGATGTTCAAGAGGATAAAGATAACGATGGTATTGATAAAGTCAATGTTGATGGTGGTGATGGTGATGGTGGTGATAGTGGTGGTGGCGCCGGTGGTGGTAGTAGTGGTGGTGTTGGTGGTGGTGGCGGCGGAGGCAGTATCAG
>NC_068994.1:54209777-54211343 GCF_001194135.2 Octopus bimaculoides | reverse complement strand
TGGTGGTGGTGGTGGTGGTGGTGGTGTTGTTGTTGTTGGTGGTGGTGGTGGTGGCGGTGACAGTGACATTACTTGAGAGATCAAAGTGCCATCACCAATCTGACCGACATCTTGTCTTACTTTCTGGAAACTGGGAAAACCTGGAATCCATTCGGATAGAATGGTTAGCTTCTTCTTCAATATAAGGGATGTATCAAGTAGTTAGGAGGAAACAAAGTGTGTGTGTGGTGGTGGTGGGAGATGAGAGACCAAGTGTTTTAGTATGAAGGAAAGATGAGTATGTAAGGGAGGAGGAAGAAGAAGATATTTAATCATCATTGTATTGTTAGCTGTAACAGTTTATTAAAAAGACATCTCACCTCTTCATTCAACGAGGACTTTGGAGCAGTTTGAGTTATAGAAATAGCATTTTGGAAGGTTTCCATTTAGAAATATCGCAGCCGTTGTTGTTGTTGGTGTTGTTCTTGCCATTGTTGTTGTCGTTATCATCATAATTGTTCTGATGGTAAGGTAAGGTGGTGAACTGGCAGAATCGTTAGCAAGCCGGACGAAATGCTTCCCGGTATTTCACCCATCGCTCCGTTCTGAGTTCAAAATCCACCGAGGTTGACTTTGCCTTTTCATCCTTTCGGGGGTTGATAAATTAAATTAAGTACCAGTTGCATACTGGGGGTGAGGGGGAGAGATCTAATCGACTGCTCCCTGCCTCCCCTGAAAATTTCAAGCCTTCTGCCTATAGTAGAGATGATTGTTGTGATGGTAACAGTGATGAAAGGTGGTGGTGGCAGGAAACCAACCCAAGTTTTTGACTGGTACTTTCTTTTATTGACCCAGGGAGGATGAAAGGCAGAATTGGCCTCAGTAGTATTTGAACTCAAAACATAAAGACTTGGAAAATTTTCATTCTAGGCACTTTGTCCAATGTCTTTTCTTTCATCTTTCATTTGTTTCAGCCATTAGACTGTGGCCATGCTGGGGCACCGCCTATGAGAAATTTTAGTTGAGCAAATAGACACCAGAGCTTTTCCCTTTTTTTTTTTTTTGTAAAACCTGGTACTTATTTTATCAGTCTCTTTTTGCTGAGCTTCTAAGTTACAAGGACACACATCGGTTGTGAAACAGTGGTTTGCAACACACACACTCACACGTATATGACTGGTTTCTTTCAGTTTCTGTCTGCCGAAGACACTTGTCTAAGGTGTCCCTCAATGGGACTGAACCCAGAAACATGTGGTTGAGAAGCAAACTTCTTACCACACATCACCTCCCCATAAATTTTCAGACTATTGGCCTTAGATTCAGAGTGAGACATATTCTCCATTACAAAACGCAGTGAGTAGCTTGTCACCCCAGTTTGAACGTGCATTGAGCATATTTGGGCTAACAACATTGCAGTTTCATTTATCACTGCTTGTCGCCCCCCCCCCCTCTGCAATTTCCTTACCACGAGCCACCATATAGCATTGCCAGTCACCATACAATGACTGGACAAGCATAAGAGGAATAATCTCTTAATTCAACTCGCAATGCCGTCTGCTTATTGTCTGTGACCGATGAGGAGGTAAT
>NC_068994.1:54207726-54209556 GCF_001194135.2 Octopus bimaculoides | reverse complement strand
ACTTCATTCTGATCTGATCTGTGGCCTAATGTGGTGGTGGTGGTGGTGGCGGCGGTGGTGGCAGCAGTGGTGGTGAAGTTACCGTTTGTATAGAAATGAAAAACATGAATTGTGATATCCATTGCTTGCACTGTTCTTGTGTTTCTAAGTTGCTAAACAACCACATCATTGGTTACACTACAAAAGTATCTGTCATTCTTTCTTGTCAAATCCGAGACTAATAAATTGTTTCTGCCTGGCAATTGTTAGATATTTCAGAGTTGTTCTTGTCTAGCTGTCAAACTGATCCGATACCATGTGTTAAATCTTTGAGTGACTGCATCATGAAACAACCATTTGATAACACAATACAAAATATCGCTGTTAAATTAATTTTAACCTTTTAATCACCAACCCGCCCAAGATTGCCTCTGATTCTAGCATAAAAATTTCCTGTTTTAAAGCAATCTGAATTTTAGCCTTCCATTAAAATTTCGTCTTAATTTATATTCCAAACACCAATTTAATAATGGCAAAGTTGTATTACTAAATTCTTTATTATTTTCAAAATTAGCTGCTGCAAAAGCAGTACATGCTTACAGAAATATGGTAACAAAAGAGTTAAAGTGATCTAAATTAAAACCTTCCCTTAAAATTTCATGTTATAATACTAAATTCTTCATTTTTTTTTTTCAAAACCTATTCAAGCAAAAACAGTGTCTGCTAATAGAAATATGATAACAAAAGGATTAAATTTAAAGTTTCAAAATTATCATCACATTCCTGTAACCTGATGACTGGTACAGTTCCAGTTGATATACATGGTACAGTTGTGTACATTGGTATACGTAAACACACACATGCCTTCAACAACAACAACAAAAGCATATTTCATCATAGCCATCATCTGTCTGGCCAGCTCCTGTGACCCGTCGTAGCCATGCATGCATGGAAGATGGACATTAAACGATGACGATGATGATGACAATGACGACGACGATGGTGGTGGTAGTGTATGTGTGTGTGTGTATGTCTGATATATATATATATATATATATACATACAAACATGTATGTATATATGGCCTGCAGACGATTGTAGCAACACCAGAAAACCTATTTATCTGTTTTTATTGTGTGTGTGTGTCTGTGTGTGTACGTATATATATATATATATATATATATATATATATATATATATATATATATATATATATATATGTATGTATGTATGTGTCTATATGTATGTATATATGATAGGCTGCTTTCCTCACCTCTCAACGAAATTCACTGCCAAGACTTTGATCAGCCCACTGGTTTAGTAAAAGACATTCGATAATCAAGGTACCATGCAGCAGGATTGAACCTGGAGCCATGTGTTTGTAGAACGGATTTCTCAACAACACAGCAATGCCTGCATCTAACATTTATACATGTCGTGGACATAAATACACTCCGTTATCTGATGTATAATTTTTAATTTTCATTTTGTGTTTGATGTACAGAGCATTTTTAATGAGTTGTGGAACTAATACCAATATGCAAATTAGATCTCGTTCCTTTGTCAGTTAAGCAGCAATTTATATGGAGATGAAAGCTGCTATCTATGAGCTGAAAATTGAGGTTAAGTAATAAAACTGATACCAGATAAGGGGCTGGAAACTGATCTGTTTATTACCTCTGTTGCTTTACCAATAACTAGGGGTGCATACACGGGATTTCATTCCACTGCAAGAGGGTGTACATTTTCAATACATGCACTCATGTTCTCACACACACACACACACACACACACACACACATACACACACACACACACACACACACACACACACACATATGTATGTGTGTA
>NC_068994.1:54206851-54207716 GCF_001194135.2 Octopus bimaculoides | reverse complement strand
ACACACACACACACACACACACACACACACACACACACACATATGTATGTGTGTAAAGCATGGCTTTGTGGTAAGAAGCTTGCTTCCCAACCACATGGTTCTGGGTACAATCCCACTGTGTGGCACCTTGGGCAAGTGTCTTCTAGTATAGCCTCAGGCCGACCAAGAATTTTATTGTGTGTATATGTATATATATACATACACACACTCACGCTATCTACAGGCTCTGACCACATGGCCTGTTCTGTTCCACAAATCAAGATGTCGGAAGAAGAGAAATCACGAGAAAAAAATGAGAAGGTAGATGCGAAATGTGGGAGAGTGAAAAGAACAGGACCCATATTCTAATTTTAGCATTTTCTTGGTAAAGGGAATACTAAAGATAGAATTTTGGTATAAAATGATGGAAAAATATTGGTGATAGAGCAGTGCTCTCAAAGCCACTCACCTGACGATGTGCAGGTACACCGCTGTTGCTGGATCATATTTATATAATAATATGTATAGTATGTGAAACACTCAGTAACTAACAGCAAATGCTATTGCACAAAAACAATTGATGTGATTGTGATTAAAGCCTGTTCATTCCATCTTCTTGTATTATAAATCTTTTTTGTGTGAATTCCGTGTATACTAATGGATTTCCACATGTATATTTCAGTAAGGGGAGAATTCCTGCTGTATGATAGCATATGGTAGCTGATGACTGTAGAAGAGCTTTGAAATGCATATTATAAGGTTATTGCCCAGATGATATTAAATATGTATCTATACGTGTATACATGTGTAGATGTGAGTGCATATATATATATATATGTCTCTCTCTCTCTCTCTCTCTCTATATATATATATATATATATATATA
>NC_068994.1:54205500-54206825 GCF_001194135.2 Octopus bimaculoides | reverse complement strand
ATAACAAAAAAACCGTTACTCTGAGTTTCACGTTCCCGTTCATCGGACGTCCGATGAACGGGAACGTGAAACTCAGAGTAACGGTTTTTTTGTTATATTTCTGCTGCTTTTAAATAAAGTATATATATATATATATATATATATATTAATTTATGTATATATTAATATTATCTCGGTTGAAAAAACTTCAATAATGAAAATATGTTAATAGTTACCAAGGTAGCAAAAATCACACAAAAACTGGGATATCATACCCGGTTAATAGGTAGAAATACCAAGTAAAAGTGATGTTCTCTGATGATGAAAATCAACAGTGCTTAGATATTCATGCTTGAAACTGTCAGAATGAATTGAGATTGGAGAGATAAGTTATTGTTTGGATTCTCACCATTCTGCATGCAACAGATGAATTCTTATCTGTTTGGCAGACATCAGCACCCATCAGCAGATAATATTTATTTGCGGATTTCCATAAACAAAAGATTGTGCTCTTGTTAAATTCATCAGTCCAATGGAATAACTTTGATTGAAGAGATATACAACAAAGTGGAAATGCTGTGGTGTCTCACAATTTCCTTACTCTGGTGAATTGTGTTTGTTATGATCATTCATCAGCTAAAGGAAGGTGGTGTTCTCTGATGATGAAAAACAACAACAATCAGATATTCACGTTCAAATCTGCCCAAATGTATTAACAATAAATGGTTATGTTATTGTTTGAACTCTTACTGTTCTGCATGTACCTCATGAATTATTAAGAATATTTGTAGCATTTCCCTCTTTCCCGAAAGAAGAAAAAAACAGATTGGGGTATGACGAAGTTGATTAAGCTGCTATTTCTTGAAGGTCAGGGTACCATGAAGTGGCTCAGTTGTTGACTCATCGTTGCTGATGCTATTGTTGTTGTTGTTGGCATCATTGTTGTAGCTAATGCTACTACTTGTTTGTTCTTGTTGCTGCTGTTGTCGAAGCTGTTGCTAGTGGCAGTGCTGCTGTTGATATTATTGCTGCTGCTGATGATGATGGGAGTAGTACTGGCACTTTAGTTATACGTATAACGATTACAACACACGACCCAGAAGGAATGTGCAAATTGCACCGCATTTGTGGAATTCCTTGAGTGCTGTCTAAGACTCACCGATGCCGCCAGCTGCATCTCATGACAGCACGGAATAAACAGACTCGGCTAAACAGCGGGTGGTTTGATGGTGATGCACCGTCAGAACGGTGTTACACTTACATATGTCAGTCTAGTCTTACGGCTAGTGTTTCATTCCACCCACCACCACCACCGACACCCAACCCAGCCCCTACCCCCTACCACC
>NC_068994.1:54202995-54205069 GCF_001194135.2 Octopus bimaculoides | reverse complement strand
GTGGTGGTGGTGGTGGGGGATGTTGTTGTTGTTGTTGGTATTGGTGGTGGTGCAGATGATGGGGGAAAGTGTTGTTGTTGTTGATGGCATGGTGGTGATGGAGAGGAGGGTGTACTGGTGGGGGCTGGTGGTGGTGGTGGTGGTGGTTGAGGGGAGGATGAGATTGGGGATTGGGTATTATGGCTGTTGGTGGTGTGAGTGATAGTGTTGTTGTTGTTGTTGTTGGCAGTGGTGGGGTAGGTGTATATGCATCAGTGACGTCGGTGGTCTGGGTAGTTGTACTCATTAGAGGCAACAGTAACGTTAATGTAGATGTAACTGTAGTGGTGGTGGTGGCGGCAGCAGCAGCAGTAGTAGTAGTAGTAGCAGCAACAGTAGCAGTAGTAGTGGTAGCAGCAGTAGCAGCAGTAGTAGTAGTAGCAGCAGTAGCAGCAGTAGTAGCAGCAGCAGCACAATAATTGTTTGGTTAGAGGTGGTGCTGCCAAATTCCCGTTCGAAAATATGTAGTTTTCAAAGTGACAACCAGTCACTGATTTATAAATTAGAAAATTACTATGTTTAAATTTCACAATGAGAGATATTCAGCAACAGCCAAACAATTATTCTATGCTGATAAAGGGAAATAACCCAGAAATCGCGATAGACAAATATTGTTTTGAGCTGAGTGGGGGTGCTAGATTCCTTTGTTTGAAAAATATAAGGACACAGATCATGTCATATAGCCAGCTGGAGACGATGTCTCCTGAGGCTAAGTATTTAACAAAATTTCGTCTGTTTTATTCTTTTACTTGTTTCAGTCTTTTGACTGGCCATGCTGGAGCACCACCTTTTAGTTGAGCAAATCGACCCCAAGACTTATTCTTTGTAAGCCTAGTACTTATTCTGTTGGGTTCTTTTTGCCGAACCACTAAGTTACAGGGACGTAAACACACCAGCATCGCATGTCAAGTGATGTTGGGACACGCACACACACACACACACACACACATATATATATATACATATACATATATACGGCGGGCTTGTTTCAGTTTCCGTCTACCAAATCCACTCACAAGGCTTTGGTCAGCCCGAGGCTATAGTAGAAGACACTTGCCCAAGATGCCACGCAGTGGTACTGAACCCAGAACCATGTGGTTGGTAAGCAAGCTACTTACCACACGGCCACTCCTGCGCCTTTACATTCAGAGTTGAAACTCTACCAAGATTGACTTTGTCTTTCATCCTTTCAAGGTTGATACAATAAGTACCAGTTGAGCACGGGGATGATGATGGTGGTGGTGGTGGTGGTGGTGGAGGGGGGATGTAATCGACTTCCCCCCACTTCCTCTGGAATTGCTGGCCTTGTGCCAAAATTGGAAACCATTATCGTTTTATTATTACAAATCCCCCGTCATTGTCTTGTTTTGCGTTGCACTCTGTCAGAAAGTACCACAGACACACCGATGCTAGCTGCAAAACTATGTCATCACCAACATATATATATATATATCGGATCTACTTAAGTGCTTCGTAAAGTTGCTGCCGAGTGTCCATTGAATTTAATGGAATAACCGTTTGTAGAATTGAATTTCTGAAGAGAAACAGACTTACAATAGACCTGACTTGATGCTTTCTTCTTTACTGGACAATTCATACGATATTCTTCGCTCACTCAGAAATCCTAAGAAAATTTTCAGAGCTCACTCTTACCATAATGTTCTCTAAACCAGACAAATGTTGTTGTTGCTATTGTTGTTTGCCACTTTTTGTATTCTTATTTTCTTTTCTTCTGGCTTTCATTTTTTTTCTTAACTGCTGCTGCTTCATCTTTTCTTCCTCTTCCTCCTTCTCATCCTCCATCTCTCAGTTTCTTCTTCTTCTTCTTCACTTCCTCCTCTTCCCCTTCTTTATTCTTTGCCTTTCTTCTTCTTCTTCTTCTTCTTCTTCTTCTTCTTTCTCCTCTTTTTGCCTTCTTCCTCTTCACCCTTCTCATGTTCCTCCTCTTCCACATCATCATCATCATCATCATCAACATCAAAGCAATCAACACTTGCCTCATTTCTCATGGTGTGTGTGTGTGTGTGTGTGTGTG
>NC_068994.1:54201039-54202806 GCF_001194135.2 Octopus bimaculoides | reverse complement strand
CTTCTTCTTCTTCTTCTTCTTCTTCTTCTTCTTCTTCTTCTTCTTCTTCTTCTTCTTCTACTACTACTACTACTACTACTACTACTACTACTACTACTACTACTACTACTATATAATAATAATAATAATAATAATAATAAAGTAATAATAAGAAGAATACCAACACGCCTTTCATCACCAGCACCTACACCACCACCACCAACAACAACAACAAAAACAACACAAATAATAATAATAATAATAATGATAATATGAATAGTATTATTAATAATACCATCATCATCATCATCACCATCATCATCATCATCATCATCATCATTATTATTATTCAGTTTGATGATATCTAAAAGTAAAAATCTTCCTTAATACCGACACTAATCCTTGCTACCCCTGCAGCCACCGCCTTCACCAATGCCAAGACTACTACTACTACTACTACTACTACTACTACTACTACTACTACTACTACTACTACTACTACAGAACAAAAGTAACCATTTCCGTTTGAGCCGCCCGCTATTATTCTCACGAACGACTGCATCATCATCATCAACATCATCATCACCACCACCACCACCTCCAACAACAACACCAACACGATCTCCCCCACCACTGCTACCACCTCTTCCTTCATGTCTACTGCCATTCCTTTTGGTCTGTAGAAAAAGACAGGAATAAAAATTCTATTTCAAAAGTGTTCCAATTTATATCTTAATCTTAACGATGATAACTTGACTGTTTCTGTTCCACATGCCAAACTGACCTTTATTGAAACAATGGAGATTTGCTATTTATAAAAAAATATTGGCAAATTAAAAGAATTATATATTTGCTCAACCCACATCTTGTGTACGGCAGGGAAGGTGCATGGCTTAGTGGTTAGGGTGTTCAGCTGACGATCGTAAGGTCATGAGTTCGATTCCTAGTGGTGCATAGTGCTCCTTGGGTTCCAGTGAAGACCTCCATAAAATGTAAGCACAACAGACCTGATATAATGATTAGGGACAGAGAAGAGTTGTGGAAATTAGCTGCCCAGCAGATGTTAACATAAAGCTGAAGATCAACAAAAAAGAGAATACCTACGCTGAACTATTGAGAAATCTTCAGTTACTCTATCCAGATTACAAGTTCAGGTTTATACCTGTAATTATTGGGGCCCTGGGATATGTGACACAATGTCTAAGTACCAAAGTACCAGCACTATACACAATAATTTCATTATTATTTTATGTTTAACTTTTGCTTTGTATTTGTACAAGTTGGCTCCAAGTCTCACCCAGAGACCTCAAAAGACAAGTCAGAAGTTCATGTTCGTGTTATGCTTCGGGTGCCATATCTTTGGTTTTGTACATAATGTTGTTCTAGAAAATGTTTAAGAAAACATAAGAAAATTACGAGTTTGTTTTAAAATTTGAGATTACATAGGCAGTATTTTACGTAGGATATGAGCAGTTCCCATGAGCACTATCTTTTGAATTTCTGCCATTTTGGGGTTTCCTGGTATCTGAGCTAGGTAGGAGTCAGCCCCTTTTTCTATCATTCCTAGGGCACCTATGACAACAGGTATTATTTTAGTCTTATTATTATTGTTATTATTATCATTATTATTATTATTATTATTATTATTATTATTATTATTATTATTATTATTATTATTATTATTATTATATTTCTAGATGGTAGATACCATGACTTGAAATGAGGTTTTGCCATCTATTTCTAGCATCTAGCAATTCTTTCATTCTTGGGCCCAAAGTTTATTTGGTG
>NC_068994.1:54199981-54200969 GCF_001194135.2 Octopus bimaculoides | reverse complement strand
TGTGTGTGTGTGTGTGTGTGTGTGTGTGACACATAGCCTTTAACAGTAAAGAGCAATAGAGATTCCATACCATCATCATCGTTATCATCATCACCACTACCGCAATCACTGATGCTGCCACCATCTCCACCACCACCACCACCACCACCACCACCACCACCACCATCATCATCATTGTTGTTGTCATCATTATCATCATCATCATCTCCGGCATCATGATCATCATCATCATCTCCGTTTTCATTATCATTGACATTAACATTGTTGTTGTCAATGTCCATTGTCATCATAAATATCATCGTCATCGTCATCACTATTGTTGTCGTCATTGTCAAAATATTCACTTTTATTTTGAAATGTTTCTTGTCTATAAAACAATGTTATGACGCAAAAATTGTTTCCACTAACAAACAAAGCCAAAGCTATGGGAGTAGTGTGTGTGTGTGTGTGTGTATTATTAAGGCAGTGAGCTGGCAGACTGGTTAGCATGCCAGTAAATGCTTAGCGGCATTTCATCCATCTTCACGTTCTGAGTTCAAATTCCATCGAGGCTGACTTGACCTTTCATTGTTTCAGGGTCGATAAAATAAGTCCCAGTCAAACACTGAAGTTGTCATCATTATCATCATCGTCATCATTTAATGTCCGTTTTCCATGCTGGCATGGGTTGGACTGTTTGACAGGGGCTGGCTAGAAAGAAGACTGCACCAGGCTTCACTGTCTGTTTTGGCAGGGTTTTTAAGGCTGGATGCCCTTCCTGACACCAACCACCTTACAGAATGGATGTAATTAATTAACATATATAGTATAGATGTAATTAATTTGTATGAGTGGCTGTGTGGTAAGAAGCTTGCTTCCCAACCACATGGTTACGGGTTCAGTCCCAATGCATGGCACCCTGGGGAAGTGTCTTCTACTATAGCCTCAAGCCGACCAAAGCCTTGTGAGTAGATTTGGTAGACAGAAACTGAAAGAAGCCTGTTGTACA
>NC_068994.1:54193776-54199807 GCF_001194135.2 Octopus bimaculoides | reverse complement strand
TATATATATATATATATATATATATATATATATATATATATATGCTTGTGTGTCTGTGTTTGTCCCCCCACCATTGCTTGACAACAGATGTTGGTCTGTTTATTCTCCGTTACTTAGAATTTTGGCAAAAGGAAACTGATAGAATAAGCACTAAGTAGTTTCAAGTTCAACTGTGAAGTGAATTTCTTAATCACACAACCAGGCCTGCACCTAGTTGTGTACCAGTGACACATAAAAAGCACCCACTATACTCTCGGAGTATTAAGCATTAGGAAGGGCATCCAGCTGTAGAAAACCATGCCAAAACAGATTGAGCCTTGTGCAGCCTCCGGCTCACCAGTCCTCAGTCAAACCATCCAACCCATGTCAGCATGGAAAGCAGACGTTAACCGATGTTGATGATGATGATGTGGCAGATACCCCTAGGTGAGAAGTGGGCTGGTCCACTATTAATAAATAGTGGCCCAACACAGTCAGTAGTGTCAGTCAGTGAGGTATGCTGTTTGGGCCGGTCCCACAGAGACAACAGAATACATCATCATAATACGAGACATAACAGTGGCAATGAGGGTTCATAGCTCCCCACAGCTGACCGCCAACACCTTTTTTTCTGCAAAATAGGGGTAGCTTATCCTGTTCAGGCTATATTATTAGCATTATCCTATGGTTGCAAACTTTTACCCAAGGTGCTATGCAGTGGGACTGAACCCAGATCTGTGGAGTTGTAAAGTGAACTTTCTAACCATCAGAATCATTCTGATGGTTAGCTGGAGGGGGTTGGGAGTTGGATGGAGTGCAGCAATGATTGCCATCATCACCACCTACGTCGTCAATGTCATCATCGTTATCATCATCATCATTATCATCAGTTCCATCTCCTTCTCTTCCTCCTTCTCACCACCACCATCAACGCCACCATCACCACCATTACTACTACTATCACTCATCCTTATGATACTGGTCATCTTTATCACACTCACAATCAGCACTGTACATCATCATCATCATCATCATCACTGCCATCATCACCAACATTGTAATAATTATCATCATTCTCATATATATATATATATATATATCATCATCATCATCACCATCAGCAGCAGCACCATCATCATTTGGAAAACATTTTTTTTATTGCTTTAAATTGTTTTGTTTTTTTTGTTTTTTTACTTTGTATGTCAATTTACGTGTTTTAAAAATTTCTGGAGTTCAAAGCTAAAAGTTTAAGCTGACATTATCGGTGAAATCTTGAGGAGAGACAAATGCTGATGTTTCTTTGAAAAACATGCAGTGAACTAAATGATTTTTGTCTCTTAAAATAATTGTTATTTCAATTTGTGTTTTTTTTTTCAATTTTTGTTTCCTTCTTTCAACACAAATAAGTATTCCTTGTTTTCTTCCTTTCTTCCTTTTCTCATAAATCTAAGCAACCATCTTACCATTAAATTAAGGAATTAAAGATATTTTGTGGGAGGTTTTTGTTGGAGTTTTATTTATTATTTTTTTATTGTGATTTAGTCCAAGATGTGAGCTTTCTAGATTCTTCTTAATTTAAGCAAGGCACCGTTAGCTTTACCAAATCTGATGCTAACTTCTTTTTTCACATTTCCATTTACAACTGATGTTGCTGCCAAGATACACGAAGTCTTTGCAATGTTCTTCCAAGTGTTCACTTTCTACATGGATTAAGTTCTTAACTGACCATTGTCCAATCTTTGTCACTTCATTTCTTTTTTTTTTTTTGTCTTGCAGCACCAATGGTCAATCAGTTTTTTACCGATGCTATAAAAACTGTCAGTCATTTCTTACATTTCTGTTTCATCCTCAGCAATCATTGTCAGGTCACCTGTGAAGTTCAGATCGATGAACTTGCTACTTACTATCTCTCCTTGTGGGTCTATTGTGATGGTCTAACGCAGTGGTTCTCGACTGGGGTCCAGATGACCCTGGGTGGGGGCGTGGTCTGTATAAGATTTTGTTGTTAAAATTTATCTGCAATAAATTGGTTATACTTCTTGTTGCGGAAGGAGGCCAATTTTCCCTCTGATCAGAGGGCTAGTCCATCCGAAGGTCACCCGTTTACAGCTGAGCAGGACTGGAGCAATGTGAAATGGAATGCTTTGCAAAAGAACACAACATGCAGCCAGTCTGGGAATTGAAACGGCAATGGTGAGATCGTGAGTGCAACACTCCTAACCACCTGGCCATGAACCTTTCTATACACACACAGGCACACACACACACACATATATACATGTGTGTGTGTGTGTTTGTATAAAAGGAGTGGGTGGTATTTCTGAGGTGGAGACAACAGTGAAGAAAAGTGTAAGATGTCTATTTGACATTGTCACAAATTATGATATTTACAGTTAATGGCAAAAGTTTGTATCTGTTGGCATGTTTAAGATGGTCTGAGAAAAAATAAATAAATTGCAATTAAAAATGCAGCTATAGAAACCGAAATATGCCCATTCCATTGAAAATGC
This sequence comes from Octopus bimaculoides, assembly GCF_001194135.2. Classification (NCBI taxonomy): domain Eukaryota; kingdom Metazoa; phylum Mollusca; class Cephalopoda; order Octopoda; family Octopodidae; genus Octopus; species Octopus bimaculoides. The sequence continues at coordinate 54,197,318 of NC_068994.1, read as the reverse complement.
TAATTGACGCAACCAAAGTGTCGTTGAACTTTGGAATATATTGTAATCAAATAATTTATATTTATTTTATATTATCTTGTTTACATAATGATAAGATATAAATAACCGACCACAACTGGAAAAAATTCAACTTCAACAACAACAAAAAAAAATATATTTTAACCTATTTTAAAGAAATTTTCTTCTATGATCTCTCATACTCTCTCTCTCTCTCTTGCTCTCTCTCTCTCTCTCTCTGTATCTCTCTCTCTCGCTCTATCTCTGTTTCTTTCCAATCACACTTCATCATGTTCAAAAGCAAATAGAAAAGTTACATCAGATAATGTAGTCCTAGATACGCAATGCCTAAGAGAAGGACAGGCGGCACTGGCAATGACCACGCTTGGATGGTGCTTTTTATGTGTCACTGGCACAGTAGCTGGTCAGATGGCACTGGCAATGACCACACTCGAATGGTGCTTTTTGTCATCAATAAATCCTCAATTGTATACGGAATGGTGAGTGTGCAACTGGTACTTAATGTTGGTGTGTATATGTCCCCATAACTTAGTGGTTCAACAAAAGAGACCAATAGAATAAGTATTAAGCTTACAAAGAATAAGTCTTGAGGTCAATTTGTTCAACTAAAGATAGTGCTCCAGCATGGCCGCAGTCAAATGAATGAAACAAATAAAGAAATGCGTGTGTGTGTGTGTGTGTGTGTGTGTGTGTGTATATAGATGTACATACACACATGCATTAATTATATGTATGTATATGAGTGTGTCCTGTTGGAGATCTATATTTGTGAGTGGGTTTCTATTTCTCCATCATGTCTGGACTGTTACTTGTTCAATAAACTGGGGTACCATTATCTAGCTTAGTAAACAAGTGAGGTTGGTGACAAGAGAAGCATTCAGCCATGAGAAAGAAAGACAACTCTACCCCCGTCCCACCCCACCCCCAACACAGCTCGTCTGATCCATTCAAGCATGGAAAAGTAAACACTAAAATAATGATGGTGATGAGGACAGGGAGGACAACGATGATGATGATGATGATGACGACGATGACAATGATGATGAGGAAATGATTATGACAGTGATGACAATGAAGTCGATGAGGAAGAGGGGGAGGACAACGATGATGATGATAATGATGATGGTTATGATTATGATGACGATGATGATGAACGGTGATGATGATCATGATGATGACGGCAATGATGATGATGACAACAATGATAGGGATGATGATGATGATGATGACAATGTTGATGATGGTGATGATGATGACAACAATGATAGGGATGATGATGATGATGATGATGATGGTGATGATGGCTATGACTATGATGACAATGATGATGATGATCATGATAAGGTTGATGACATGGTTTATGGTGAAGTAGAACTCCCAGTTCCTGCTAGTAAGACACTGATATGGCCTATCCTGACAGCAGGAAGATAGCAGCAGATATCTTCTGGTTTAATTCACAGTGTGGTCGCCTCTAATGCGATAGATTGAGACTCGAATCCTGTGGGAAAGCTTCTTCATTTTCTGGCCGGATCAGTTCCTGTAGATGGAGCATATCATTTAGATTGAAAATCTTAAAATGTTAATTATATACGCTTCACATTAACTCCTCTTAACTCAAAAAAATAAAAAATAAAAAAAGGCAAAAATAAATAAAGGTATTTTTTCCCTGATAGCACTCAATGAATAATTTATAATTAACTGTTGCTATGACAACAATATCTACAAGAAGGAAATAAATGCATGACAGAATTGTGGGAATCTTGAATATATCAGGCAAAGCAAGTATGCAGGATATCACCTGAATGTAACGTGGCATGCTGGCAGAATGGTTAACATGCCGGGCAAAATGCTGAGCAGTATTTCATGTCATTATGTTCTGAGTTCAAATTCCGCTGAGGTCAACTTTGCCTTTTATCTTTTTGGGGTCGATAAAATAAATGTCCTTTTCTACTCTGGGCACAAATTTTGCAATTTTGCAATTTGTGCAGCTCAGAGGCTTTCGAGTTTTCGGTCAAACTGTCCAACCCATGCCAGCATAGACAACAGACGTTGAATGATGATGATGATGATGATCTTGAAATTTGTGTCGATGTTTGTCCCCCATCTCCACTTGGCAACCAGTGTTGGTTTGTTTACGTCCCTGTAACTTAGCAGTTCAGAAGAGATTGATAGAATAAGTACTAGGCTAAAAAAAAAGCAAGTTCTAAGGTTGATTTGCTCAATTAAAAATCCCTTCGAGGTAGTGCTCCAGCATGGCCACAGTCAAATGATTAAAGCAAATAAAATATAAAAGACATGTATGTTTGTGTGTCTATATATCATCATCATCATCATCATCGTTTAATGTCTGTTTTCCATGCTGCCATGGGTTGGACGGTTGACTGAGGACTGACAAGCCAGGGGCCTGCTCCAATCTGATTTGGCAGAGTTTCTACAGCTGGATGCCCTTCCTAACGCCAACCACACCGAGAGTGTAGTGGGTGCTTTTATGTGCCACTGGCACAGGAGCCAGTCAGGCGGGCCTGGCATTGATCATGCTCAGATAGGGTTTTTTACGTGCCACCAGCACAGGAGCCAGTCCTAATACATATGTATGTATGTATGTGTGTGTGTGTGTGTGTGAAGGCACGTGGCTTAGTGGTTAGGGCATTCGGCTCACAATCATAAGGTTGTGAGTTCGATTCCCGGCAATGCATTGTGTCCTTTCTCGTTGCTCCAGTTCACTCAGCTGGCAAAAATGAGTAGTACCTGTATTTCAAAGGGCCGGCCTTGTCACGTTGAATCTCCCTGAGAACTACGTTAGGGGTACACGTGTCTGTGGATTGCTCAGCCACCTGCAAGTTAATTTCACGAGCAAGCTGTTCCATTGGGACCCTTGTCGTTGTAACCGACGGAGTGCTCCTCAATGTATGTATGTATGTATGTATGGATATGTGTGTGTGTGTGAAATCAAACAGTGCATAAACGAAAGTAGGTACTAGGATTGTATTTACATGGAGAGTTGTGTATACAAGGAAATAAATCAATGGCTTAATGAGGTCTTATCTTTATAGCTCTTATATATATAATAGGCTTCTCTCTCTCTCTACGTCTATATATATATATATATATATATATATATATATATATATATGGAGATAGATAGAGTGATTGATTGATATGTTTGTGTGTAAATGCATGTATTTATACACACATAAATACACACACATACACACGTTCACATGCACACACACATGCACATTGTAGAAGAAGAGAGAAAGAAAAAAACCAATAATATTGCAATATCACCTGCTGAATTCAAACATGGCATCTGCTAACAACCATGCAGGTTTGCTAAACCACAGCCCCATAGAGATTTTACTGCCCATGACTGCTTATACATACATATACACATCTGATCATCGTAATAATGCATATTTGTATACTTATAGGTACATTTATATCTATAGCTATATATACATACATACATATATATATATATATTTATATATATGTACATATATATATATATATATATATATATA
>NC_068994.1:54189216-54193551 GCF_001194135.2 Octopus bimaculoides | reverse complement strand
TATATATAAGCATAGCCATCTGGTTCACCAGTCCTCAGTCAAATCGTCCAACCCATGCTAGCATGGAAAGCGGACATTAAACAATGATGATGATGATGATATGCATATGTATATATAAATGTGTGTATGTATGCAGGTATGTATATAAGTCTTGATGCCTACATGTGTGTGTATGGGTGGGATTGTGTATGTGTGTCTTCATGCATTTGTGTACAATACGTCTGTATGTGCATGCACACATGTTTATATAGGTGCAGCATGTGTGTTTTGTTGTGTTGCTTTTCTTGAAATCCATTGCAGTAAGATCTGTCCTGTTGAGTTTGTATCATAAGCATTGTCCTAGTGGCGGCTGTCTGTTGTCTTGGACAGCAGTTAATTGGAACATCTCTGCTGGATAATTCTTGTCTAATTAGTTGTATCCTTATCTCGGATATTAAATCATGAGTGTATATATACATTAGTCACAGTCTAATGGACCAGTGTGTCTTACTCATCGGTGAATTAAAGCAATGAGTGGACAGAAATATCTACTTTTTAGATGCGTGTGTGTGTGTGGTTATATACATGCTCACCCCCACCCCCACCCCCCGCGCACAAATATGTGCTTATGTATGTGAATTTATGTGTGTGTGTGTACATATATACTTGTATGTATCTATATATGTATATATGTGTGTATTTATGTATGTACATATGTATGTATATATATATATATATATATATATATATATACACACACACACACACACACACACACATATGCATTCACAAATTCTCTCTCACACACACACACACATATGTATAAAATAATCATCATCTGCATCACTATAGTCATCATTATTTTACTTCCCCTTCCCTTGCTGGCATGAGTTGGGTGGATCACTGCTGCTCTCCTGTGTGGGTTTAGGGACCACATCTCACTCCCTGCTTTCATTTTGGACTTGGTTTCTATGGCTGTATGCCCCCTCCTAACACCAACTCCTTTACAGCATGTACCATGTGCACTTTCTCTCACACTAGCACAAGATAGGCTGTTGGTCTTTGACAAGATAGAAGGTTTCTCTTAACCCCACATTTTACAGAGTCAGTGCACATCCATCCTGCTGTCAGCACTTGAGAAGATAAGAACGAGAGAAGAAGGATGAACATGGAGAGGTGGGTGAATAGTAAATATTGTATTTGCTGGTATAGTAGATGCACTCTCATATAAGAGATGCATTCTCATATGATGTGGAAAAGAAGAATATTTTGTGGAAAAAGAAATTTGATAGGTTTTGTCCATAAACTCATCCACTCAAAATTGCATCCATAATACAGTCATATTAGATGCATGGCAAGCTTGTGTTATATTTAAGAATTAAAAAAAGTGCATTTTATACAGCAGCAGATATGGTCATTGCTGTTTATCCTAAATGGCCTGCAGCAGTGGTTCTTGGTTGAGGTCCATATGACCCTTGAGGGTCCACATGAGATTTTGTTGTTAATGTGAGCCATAAATGAATGTAAAAAGCACCCACTGTGCCATGTAGACCTCACCTGTGCTGGTGCCACATAAAAGGCACTCAGTACACTCTGTGAAGTGGTTGGCATTTGGAAGGGCTTCCAGCTGTGAAAACCATACCAAAACAGCTTAGTGCAGTCCTCTGGCTTGGAAGCTCCTACAGTTCTATAATAATAATAATAATAATAACATTGAAAAATACCTTAGGAATGAGAACCCAGGTTCGAAATTTCCCCCAAGACACCTGATGAAGGCTGGAGGGTATATCAGCCGAAATTTTGTGTTAACAACAAACAAGATGAGGACAAATATCCGTCAAATGTAAATAATGTAAATCATGTTGGAAACTCCTGTTAAGCTGTCTATTCCATGCCAGCATGGAAAACAGAGTTAAATGATAATGATGATGAGGATGTGGCAAAAAAAAAAAAAAATTCTAAAAGCCATCCCAAATTCACCATTAGCTATATAAAAACGTTGTTAAGTAACTTCATTAGATAGCAGCAGAATGCAGTAGCAAAACGTATGGCAAGTTTTTCGGTCACACAAAATCATGGTATAGGTAGTCGTCCATTGAACCAATATATTTGTAGATACTGTTCTGCAATGTGCTATTAACAAGAATATTCTGATGAGGATTATATGACTTCACCTCACAGATCTATAAAGATTTGTGCTATTCCATGCACCTTCAATAAATTAGGTCTTTATTACATGATAGACAGGATTATGGCACAAATCACGGCTTCACCTGGAACAGATGTCAAGCTAAGACTACTACATCACACTTTATGTTTATCCATATTCTATGTAAATATACTCATTATAGCTAAATGTGTTTACTTTCTTTTTGCTGTTTTATATGTTTTAGTAAAATGTCATCATCAAAAGATGAGAGAAATTTCATTGTCCTAAGAATGGCAGGAATCAAAGGGGCCTACAGGTAAAAAAAGGGTTGAGGACCACAGATTTAAACGATATATAAATGCAACTGGGTAAAAACTTTCTATACAGTCTTCTCAACCAAAATTATTCTCTTTCCAAAATAAATTCATTTAAATATCCACTAACTATTGACGTAGTTTGCCAGCTTAAATAGGATTTAGTTCTCTTTCAAATTACCAATCTTTCTTTCAATGAAGAATTTGAATATATCTTAAAATAACTGTGGAATAGCAATTACCAATTTATTAAAACAGATCTGATTATACCTAAGATGTGGCTAATATATTGAATATATTACTTAACTTAAATATATCAAGCTTCTTTAGTGATTTTCTATGATAAATTTGATAAATGATAGTTGATTACTAATAGCAATCATTAAGATAAATAGCCTGAATTGTTGATATACTATAGCCATGGTAATCAATACAAGCTTCATGTAATTTTACTAACGAGTTAACTTGATTGTTTAGTTTAATATAAATGATTGTCGGAGTGATTGTTTTAGCTGATTAAAATAATTTTGAGTGCCGTAATTTTATGCATTAAAAGCACTCAGAATGTCTCTTTTACTGTAGCCCCGAGCTAACTATGCAAACTGATGATGATGATGATGGTGATGGTGGTGGTGGTGGTGGTGGTGATGATGATGGTGATGGTGGTGGTGGTGGTGATGTTGATGATGATGTCATAGCATTCATCATGCTGGTGTTTCATCCCCACTTACAGGATGTTCTGTTAGAACATTCGTCTTTATCTGTCTTTATGTTCTGAGTTCAAATTCTGCCAAGGTCGACTTTGCCTTTCATCCTTTCAAAGTCAATAAAATAAGAACCGGTTGAGCACTGGGGTCAATGTAATCAACTTTGAAACTTATTTCAGTCATTGGAATTCATCCATTTTTGGAGTATTTGGAAATTCCAACAGGAAGGTGTGACTCGAAGGAGATTTGGCTGCCAGAGAATGGTGGACAGAAACTGAAAGAAGTCCATTCTGTGTCTGTATATATATACATACATATATATATATATATATATATATATATATATATGCATGTATATATATATTTCATCCAGCGTGCTAACTTTTCTGCCAGTTCATCGCCTTTATATGGGGTAGGGTGCAGATATAATCAGTTTAAATGCTAAAGGGCTCAACCAGCAGGGTTGAATTGAAGGAAAATTCAGAGCTGCTATCTCTAGCAAAAGCATACAGGCTGTCTTCTTGGCTTCTCTTGTTAGCTGCTGTTGTTATTGTTTGTGTTGTAACATTCTGTGTTTCTGACTCTGGCAGCTGTGACTTTCTTCCTGTCTCAGAGTGAAACTAAAGTGCGGCCTTGTTTAAAGGTAACTTCATTGGAGGACAATGTGCTTATCCTCCTGTTGATGTAAACACATACATAATCCAGTACACTTGCTGTATGGTGTGTGTGTGTGTCTGTGTTTGTATGTGTTTTATCTTTTATGCGTGTACATTTATATACATATACATACATATATATACATACATATATATATATATATATATATATATATATATATATATATATATATATATATATATATGCATATGTGTTTCGAAATACATAAGAATATATATGTATGTATCTGTGTGTGTGTGTATGCATATGCATATATATATGTATATATGTATATATATGTATGCATACATACATATATATATAGATAAATAGACAGACAGACAGATAGAGAGATATGGTTGTCTGTAATGGAGATGAGGAATTAGTAAATATATAGTGATATGCAAATAACGTGTGTATGTTTATGCATTTGGGTACATACATACATATAGATACAAACACACACACACACACACACACAGAGGCACACACACACACATATATATATATATATATATATATATATATA
>NC_068994.1:54186472-54188314 GCF_001194135.2 Octopus bimaculoides | reverse complement strand
ATATATATATACATACATATATATATATATATATATATATGTAGGTATGTAAAGCATCCATGCCCGTGTCTACTCATGGAACAGCTCTGTAGATAAGTTCTGCAGCTATCAAGTGTCATTAACCCAGTACCTCATTTTTTTTTTTTTTACTCATATTTTATTTCTTCTGTATTTTTTTTTCTTTCTCCTGAGAGGCAGTACCTGTCTGTGAATATACACATATATATATACATATGTATGTGTATGCATATGCACGTGTTTATATGTGTGTGCATAAATAAGTTTGCACATTTTCTGTATGTATGTCTGTGGGTGTATGTATGGATGAATATATTTCTATGTTTATATATATATATATTTCTGTTATATGTCTGTATGTTGATGTGTGCATACCTGTTATGTATGTATGGATGGATTTTATTTTTCTCTGAGTTTTTTCATTGTTGTTTTTGTTTCGTTTTTTTTTTCTTATTTCATTCCATTTTTGTTTTGTTTGTTTGTTAAACAGATATCTTTGTGTGTGACTTTGTGAGGTTTCTTTGGTGCTGTGTGTTTGTTTTGATGTTTCAGCATTTCCTATCATTGCACATGCGTACATATACACGCACATGCACACACACACACACACACACACACACACACACACACACACATAGAGAAATACATGATATGTGCACTCATGCATACACACACACAAACACATGAACTCACATACAAAGACATATACACACATGCACTCCTGCACACACATACAAATACGGATTTGGTTGACAGAAATTGAAAAAAAGTCCCTCCTATATATGTATGCATGTTTGAGTGTGTGTGTGTATGTATCATCATTATCATCATTACCATCATCATCATCACCATCATCATCATCACCATCATCATCATCATCATCGCCATCATCATCATCATCATTTACTGTCCATCTTCTATGTTGCCATGGGCCTGAGTGTTTGGCAGGAGCTGGCAAGTCAAAAGACTGCTCCAAGCTCTACTGTCTGCTTTGGCATGGTTTCTATGGCTGGATGTCCTTCCTAATATGCCCACCGCTTTACAGAGTGTACTGGGTACTTTTTTTTTCGTGTGGCACCAACACCAGTGAGGTCACCATATAGTTTACAAGACCCCCTTCAACTGAGGGAGGAGAGTAATATTGAGGAAGGAAGGAGGCCTTGTGCCAGATGAGAGGTTAAAGCATGAGCAGAGGGACAGAAGTAGGTGTGTTTGCTGTTAAGAAGATTCATGGCTACCTCAATAGGAGAGACGGTGGAGGCGTGTTGCTTAGTGCTCAGGGTGCTGGACTCATGATCACAAGATTGTGGTTTCAATTCATTGACCGGGCGATGTATTGTGTTCTTGAGCAAGACACTTCATTTCACATTGCTCCAGTTCACTCAACTGGTAAAACGAGTAATCTGGTGATGGGCCAGACATGTGCACCCTTAACATATCATAGTTCTCAGAGAGATTCAGCATGATACACCAAATACAACAAGGCTGACCCTCTGAATTACTGGTACTACTAATATTTTTCAGCCGAGTGGAATGGATCAACCTGAAGTAAAGTGTCTTGCTGAAGGACACAATGCATTGCCAAGCAGCAGTACTATTACAACATTTACTGCAATATTGTTGCCGGGGAAACAGCTTCAGTAATTGACAGTTTGAGGGAAGAAAATCTGATTAGGAAGCAAGACGGAATTTCCAGAGGGATTCAGGTTTGGGGGTGGAAGGCTTGGTTCGAAATTGTTTAGTGCAGTTATTACTGGAATGTGAGTCATAGTACGTAGGGGTTGATGAGAGGGAAGGGAGAAATGACTGATGGAGTGGTGGTGG
>NC_068994.1:54184810-54186462 GCF_001194135.2 Octopus bimaculoides | reverse complement strand
TGGGGGTAGTACTAATACTTGTAACAGCAGCAGCTGCAGCATTGTTGGAAGAGCCAGAGACAAGAAACACACAGCAAGTGCGGTAGAGTCTGTGTGTCTCCATCCAGTACATTGGTGCACAGAACAACTTCACTCAACAGTCGCATAGTTTTCTTCCTCAGGAGCTGATAACGAGATCTCGCAGCACCTAAATAGCCATAGACATAATCATTTCTGCAGGCTCTGCTTATACCTAACAAACAAATGCACGTAACATAATAATAATAATAATGGTGTACAGTCAGCAAACAAGTCATGCAGGGTTTGTTACTAATAATAAAAATAATAATCTCATATCCTCCATAGCTGCATGGTGCAGCAGGGTTTAAGCATGTACGTTGAGGACTTGTTTTGTTTTGTTTCTGCATCATTCACGCAAGCAGAATTCTTTAGCTATTTTGCTTCTTCTCTCTCACTGTCTCTCATCATCCAAAGCACTTATACACACACACACATATATATATACATATATAAATACATATATATAGGTGCAGGTGTGGCTGTATGGTTAAGAATTTTACTTCCCGATTGTATGTTCTTTTGGGTTCAGTCCTGTTGTGTTCCACCTTAGATAATGTCTTCTACCCCCATAACATTTTTCTTCTTTTCTCTTGATGAAGGACTAATGTTCAAAATGTTAAAACTTTGCCTTCCTTTTTTTAAGCAATAAACTATTACAATATTTGCTAAAACTTTCGTTTGCATGTGTGTTTGTGCGTGTGTGTGTGTGTGCATACATGCACACAATATATATACAGATATATATATATATATATATATATAAATTATATATGTATATAAATATATTGTATATACACACACATACACGTACACACACAATATTTGGTAAAACTTTGTGTGTGTATGTGTGGATTATTTTCAAAAGAAGCAATATTTGTCCAAAATAGCATTCTGCAGTATTCATTTTGAGAAAACATCTCACAGAGACATATCGTCTAAAAAGCACAGAATATTAGTAGCAGATGTATAAAGCATCCCACAATGGTAGTGGAATTGCTAAATCTGGATTTCTGCATATTTGCATGTCATCAGTAACAACAAGTATCCAATAGCAACCGTATGCTGAGACAAATTTAGTCTTTACTGATGTAGAGAAACTGATTAACTAATCACGAGACTCGCAAATAGCTGGCAAGCTTCGTAAAAATTTGTTATGAGGAACGGAAGAAGTATTGGTTCAAAATGCCATTTTAATATGGATAAAGTGTTGAAAGCCATACAACTGCAGTATTTGTCCCGAGAAAGCATCATCATCATCATTCTAATTTCTACTCTTTTAAGCTGAAATGTCTCAGATGGAGTTCATTGAGTCAAAGTTCCTAAGTTCAGAGGCCCTTCCCAAACAAAGTCATTTTTCCTACAGCCTGACATGTTTAGCTCATTTTTTTTTTTGTCGCAGAAGATTGGAAATAAACAACACTGCCTGTATGAAGGTGATGCTTGTTTACTACCATCATATGATGTCAAGACAAGGAGACAACACACGCACACACAAACACACCCATCCCCCCTGCATATATATACATATAATATATATAGATGTGTGTATATATATATATATATATATATATATATATAGTAGAAGACACTTG
>NC_068994.1:54179560-54183034 GCF_001194135.2 Octopus bimaculoides | reverse complement strand
GGATCGCGGTTTCGATTCCCAGACCGGTCGTTATGAGTGTTTATTGAGCAAAAACACCTAAAGCTCCACGAGACTCCGGCAGGGGATGGTGGCGAACCCTGCTGTACTCTTTCGCCACAACTTTCTCTCACTCTTACTTCCTGTTTCTGTTGTGCCTGTAATTCAAAGGGTCAGCCTTGTCACACTCTGTCTCACGCTGAATCTCCCCTGAGAACTATGTTAAGGGTACACGTGTCTGTGGAGTGCTCAACCACTTGCACGTTAATTTCACGAGCAGGCTGTTCCGTTGATCGGATCAACTGGAACCCGCATCGTCGTAAGCGACGGAGTGCCAGCAACAACAAGTATGTATGTATGCGTGCTTGTGTGTAGCAGAACCTTCTGTAGTTATTGCTCTACCAACAGAATACACAGACATTGCAACCTTAGATTCTCAAAAGGAATTGTCTTTGTACTCACTCAACCTGTTCAAAAGAACTGCTGCATCTCTCTCTCTCTCTCCACAAACTCTTTTATGCTTAGACTTAATTATAGAGATTGCCATGTCTTGTGAGGCAATCAAACTACCATTTTCTTTTATCTTTTTTCGGGTTTAGACTTAGAGTTGGCACAGTTATCTCCTGTCTTTGTGCTGAAGAATTCTGGCTTCAGGTTTAAACCTGGTGCCTGAACCATTCTCAGTTACACCTTTGACTAAAAGCAGTGATTCTCAAACATTTTAACTATCATCCTACCCATTTCTTTTATCTTTTACTTGTTTCAGTCATTGGACTGCAGCCATGCTGGAGCACCATCCTGAAGGTTCTTAGTTGAGCAAATCAACCTCAGTACTTATTTTTTAAAGCTTGGCTCTTATCTTATCAGTCTCTTTTGCTGAGTCAGTAAGTTACAGGGATGTAAACAAACCAACACCAGTGGGGGACAAACACAAACAAAGAACACATGCACATATATATCTACCAAATCTACTCACAAGGCTTTAGTAGAAGAGTCTTGCCCAAGATACCACTCAATAGTACTGTGTGTGTGTGTGTGTAAAAAGGTTGAATTAAATTCATCCTTTAATTTGGAGGTTTCCAAAAACAGATTTCTAATATAGATTCTTCATATTTTGCTGGTAGCTTACTGGCGTAAGCTTGCGGATATGAAAATAATACTTGTATATGGTGTGTTATGTGAATTTATGGAAAGAAATCCCATAAAACTCAACAATTTTGATAAAAATGGAGAAGAGAAGATGTTAAAATATATAAGAGAATTCTAATTCATGCAGACAATCATTTCGTACAGAGATATAAAAATCATGCAGATTCATGGTTGAATTAAATTAATTAGATTAAATCAAATTAATTATATATCACTGTACTCTTCAGTGCAAGAAGTATAAACCAAATTCTTTGCAAAGGACTTGAGAAAGGAAAAAGCAGAATAGAATCTAGGAGATTCATATTTATCCTAGACCAACAATTGACCCCCAGTACTCAACTGGTACTTATTTTATCAGCTTAGAAAGCATGAAAGGTAAAGTCGACCTCAGTAGAATTTGAACTCAGAACATAAAGACGGAAGAAATGTCAAAAGTTAATATGAAAATATATATCTTAGGATAGCCACAGATCTCCTCTACAGCACAACACCTGTTCCTACTATGTTGCCTTGGCTACATAAGTCTCCTTCCCTTTTTTTAATGTTTTTAAAGTGTTAAGGTGTGATTGGAGGAAGGCTTAGCTGTCATTTCCAACTTGTAGTTCTAGCAATGGTGGTGTAATGGTTATAGTGCTAAAACTGGCAATTTGTTGTTAATGACACTGACGAAGATGATAAGGGTGATGATAACGAGGAGAAAGGGAGAGAAAAGATGGTCGTAAATGTAGGGCAAATTTTCAAGGTTCATGGTGGAAAAGGGTGTGGGGGTGGGATCCCTGAGAAGAATAAAAATCGACAACCTCCCTAAACAAAAACAAATATATATATATATATATATACATATATATATGTATGTATATGTATAGAATAGGTGGATTATCTTAATTCTGTAACAAATCCTGAATATTTGAGAAGATTAAAAAGATTAACAGGGGACTAAAGAAAGTGGGAAAGCAGAGAGTTGGGGGGTGGGGCACGAAAAACTGGTCAAACAGGAACGTCTTTCTCTGTATTCTACTCCATAGGATGAATCAAAAAATAAATAAATCTAGAGATTGAACAATTAATACAGAAATTTGAGGAGGAGGTGGAGGGGGAAATAGATGTGGTGGGGTATTGCAGTAAAGAGATAAGCCAGCTAAGCTCGTTGGATAAAGTAGTGGATTTAAGAATTTAGGATACTTGACACTTCTCACTTGCAGTGTCATATTTTAAACAGGCAAAAAAAAAAATTAAAATAAACGTAAAACATATTTATATATGTGTGTATATATAGACACAGGTGCAACCATGTGGTAAGAAGCTTGGTAAGAAGCTTGGTAAGAAGCTTGCTTAAGGCGGTGAGCTGGCAGAATCGTTAGCATGCCAGGCAAAATACTTAGTGGTATTTTGTCTGCTGTTACGTCCTGAGTTCAAATTCTGCCGAGGTTGACTTTACCTTTCATCCTTTCGGAGTCGATAAATTAAGTGCCAGTTACACACTGGGGTCGATGTAATCGACTTAATCCCTTTGTCTGTCCTTGTTTGTCCCCTCTTTGTTTAGCCCCTTGTGGGTAATAAAGAAATAAGAAATAAGAAGCTTGCTTGACAACCATGTGGTGCCAGATTCAATCCCACTGCATGGCACCTTTGGTAAGTGCCTTTAACGATAGCCTCAGTCTGACCAAATCCTTATCAATGGATTTAGTAGATGGAAACTGAAAGAAGCCTATTATGTGTATGTATATACTAGCTGGTGTTCCCGGGAAAGCAGGGCTTATCCCTTGGTTCCATTCTCATAATTGTTTCACTAATCCAGCTCTGAAAAGGGCTTTTGCGCACACCCAGAGAACATTACCTTCAGCGGCGCTAATGTTGGTATATTTGTGAATAAGTCACTAACAGAAATAAGTGGATCTATTGTTTAGGAAAATATTTTTTATTTGTTTAAGGGTTGTACTGGATAAATTAACTCTAACAGTTCAAATACTAAGGAATAAGCATACTCAATTTGATTTATACCAAATAATTTAGGAAAATGAATGGGGTTTTTTTCCCTTGGCTATATATAACGATCCCTTCCAGGGGCGAATGGGTTATTTCCCTTGACTGTTAAAAGAAAATATATTAGATATATATAAGGATCCCTTCCAGGGGCCCTATTATCGAAAAGATGGAAAATTGGAAAATAATATATACACTTGAGACTGTTCAAAATTAGTAGACCCCAAAAATCTAAGCTAAGGGCATTAAATTTTTGGAAGAAAGCGAGCGAATATGTGCGAAAGGAAAAAAATGAGAAAATGGAGAAGATGATCATCATCATCATCATCATCGTTTAACGTCCGC
>NC_068994.1:54177596-54179550 GCF_001194135.2 Octopus bimaculoides | reverse complement strand
ATATATATATATATATATATATATATATATATATACAACGGGCTTCTTTCGGTTTCTGTCCACCAAATCCACTCACAAGGCGCAATGCAGTGGAACTGAGCCTGGAACCATGTGGTTGTAAAGCAAGATTCTTACCACACAGCCAAATTAAGAGAAGAGTGAAGATTTATTCACATCTAAAACTTTTATTAAAATGCTTTCTACAACATATATAACAATGAGCAACATATGTTTCGACTGCAGCAACTGCACATTGTTCTGTATGCAATTATGCATCCTAGTCACTGCAATGTAATAAAGGGTCCATCACTTACAATGTTTTCAAAGTGAACTAATTCAAACAAGCTTTTTGCATTGGTATCCAATGGAATTCTGATAATAGCTCTTTTCAGGATTTCACCATGACCCCTTACAGGGTGGCTAATGGGTGCTATACCTTGCTAAAGGAGATCCATGGTTTTTTTCTGGGTTGCTTATTGAACATTCACATTTAACATATATACAAGGGTGAGCTGGAAAGTTCCTGGCTTTGGTTAAAAGAAAATACAGGAGAATCAGTTAAATATGATTTTATTCAACATATTCTCCTCTCAGATTGACACACTTTTTGCGGTGGTCCTTCAGTTTTTCTAAGCCCTACAAAAGAACCCTGAAGGTCAGGCCTTCCGCCAGGCCTTTCACAATACCCTTAAAGCCAGGAACTTTCCAGAACCCCTTCATATCTAAAACAGCAATAACAAAAAACAAAACCAACTATTTATTCTATTGACTTCAGAAGAAATCAAATGCAAAATTAACCTGGATAGGATTTTAAGTTCAGAATAAAAAAGTGACATCGTAAATATCCATAAAACATTTTGTCCGTCTTTCTTTGCTTATTCTTCTGTTCAGCAGCCATTTTCTTCTGCTGTACGGTGCCATTCTTTCCGCGATATAGCTTGATTAGAATTTCGTCTCAATAACAAAATGAATTCTTAATAATATGTTTACTATTTCAGAAATGTTTTCACAGTCCTGGATTAATTTAAAATCCATGTTTAATTCGTATTCATTATCTGATAACTAATCTTCAGATTTATTCTCAATCATTTATAGCATGGATAATGAAATCTTTAATCTGGAGATTAATTTAGAGCATTTTAGATATGTATTATCTTTTGCATGTGCGTGTGTGTGCGTTTGCATGTATGTGTGTGTGCATGTGTGTGTGTGTATGTCTGTATGTATGTTTGCGTAAATGTACATGTATGTGTAAGAGAGAGAGAATGCTTGCCTTGTGCAGAAATGTGTGTGTGTGGGTGCATGTGCATGTGTATGTATGCATGTTTGTGTATGTGTGAAGGAGAGAAACAGAATACTTGTGCATAAATGCTCATATATATATATATATATATATATATATATATATATATATATATATATATATATATATATATATATATATATATATATATGAGTGCATGTATGTGTCCGTGTGTGTGTGTATGTCTGCATATGCATGTGTGTTCGTGTGTGTGTATGTGTGATTAAATACTCTAATGATGTACTGATGAATTGAAACACTTGTGCGACTGTAAGGTATTTAAAATTTAATATAATTTAGTATTTAATATAAATAAAAATACACTGTAGAACTCAGAACATAAAGACAGATGAAATGGCAATAAGAATTTCGCCCAGCATGCTAACAATTCTACCAGCTCATCCCCTTCAATAATAATAATGATAATAATAATAATAATAATAATAATAATAATAATAATGATGATGATTTCTTATGGTTTCTTAAACATTCTCTAGAACAACACTATGTACAAATCCAAATATATGGCACCCTAGGCATAACACCAACATGAACTTCTAGCTTGTTGTCTCTTGAGGTCTCTGGGTGAGACCTGGAGCCAACTTGTACAAATGCAAAGCAAAAGTCAAGCATATAATAATAATAATAATA
>NC_068994.1:54175606-54177431 GCF_001194135.2 Octopus bimaculoides | reverse complement strand
CATAAAATACTGTCTATGTGATCTCAAATTTTAAAGCAAACACATAATTTTCTTATGGTTTCTTAAACATTCACTTGAACAAAACTGTACAAATCCAAATATATGGTACCCTAGGCATAACACCTACATGAACTTCTAACTTGTTGTCTCTTGAGGTCTCTGGGGGAGACTTGGATCCAACTTGTACAAATGCAAAACAAAAGTCAAACATAAAATAATAATAATAATAATAATAATAATAATAATAATAATAATAATAATAATAATAATAATAATAATAATAATAATTGTATAGAGTTGTGTTTCTCAACCATCTTTTGCCTATTGACCGTTTTGATTCCAATTTAACTCTACTGGACCCACTTGGACCCACTATGTATATATAAAAGAAATCTTACTGTAATTTTATACTTAAATATATAAAGGAATTGTATAAAAAAAATTCTAATATTTTGTGTATTGTAGAAGCATAACCAATTTATCGCTGATAAAGTTTGACAACAAAATCTTGTATGGACCCTAATTGAGAATTGGTATAGAGCAAGAAAACAAGGACAAGGAAGAACCCCTATTATAAGAATGGATTGTGCTATCATAAGAGGGGATTTTGTGGAAAACCACTATACAGCCCTGAGTTACACTGAGCAGGGTGCTGATCCCTCATGGTGTTAATTGCCCAGTTATTGTTGTAACCCATTTACAGCCAAGTGGACTGGGGCAATATGAAATGAAGTGTTTTCGCATGAGAAGACAACAAAACCACCTGGTCTGGAAATTGAAACCCTAACCATTAGTCCAGTGTAGGGTGATGATGATGATGATGATGATGTCGACAACGACGATGATGGTGGTAATGATGACGACGACGATGATGACGACGACGATGATGATGATGGTGATGATGATGATGGCGACGACAACAATGATGATGATGACGATGACGACGACAACAATGATGATGATGGCAATGACGACGACGATGATGACGATGATAGTGATGATGATGACAAAGGCGATAATGAGGATGATGACGATGATCCCTAACCTAGTGTAGAGTGTGATGGTTAACACTCTCCCCTGGCCACAAGGTCTACCTGACTGAGTGCAAAGAGTACCTGTCAACATTCTAGATGTCAGTAATATTAATAATATTAATATTAATAATAATAATAATAATGATAATAATAATAATAATAATGATGATGATGATGATGATGATGATGATAATAATAATCTTCTTAAGTGTTTAAATACCTAATATTAGGCATCACTAATCAGTTTACTGTTGTAGTGATGTGTACGAAAAAACGTGTACATGTGTGACATGCATGTGTGTGAGTGTTTGTCTGTGAATAGGTGTGTGTGTGTGTGTGTGTGTTGTTGTTTGTGTGATATTCTTGTTTTTTGACTTAAGAGATTGAAATAAGATCAGTCTCATAGATAGCCTTGATGTTTGTGATCTTCCTATCTATTCTAGCAGATTAAGACACGTGGTTATTATTACTGTTATTGTTGTTATTATTATTATTATTATTTCGATGATGATGCTGATTATCATCATCATTGTCATCATTGTTACCAAGGCTTGATGTTTACATTCTGTTTCACACGTAGAACTTGTTAATTCCGAGATCAAATGTACACTTTGACTGACAATGAAACAATGCGAAAGCATTCAAGCCAAATGGGAAATTGACCGACTTCTCACAGAGCTGAAAATTCTAAGCAGCTTTCTTAGATGTGCATGTACGCACATATATGCATATGTACATAAACATAAGCATATGTATGTATGTGTGTGTGTGTATATATATATATATATATA
>NC_068994.1:54174685-54175450 GCF_001194135.2 Octopus bimaculoides | reverse complement strand
TCAGTCAAATCGTCCAACCCATGCTAGCATGGAAAGCGGACGTTAAACGATGATGATGATGATGATGATGATATACGTATTAAAATTATATGTACATATATGTAAATATTCATATGTTGTGTATATATATATTTATAATTATGTACTATCTGTGGATATCCCACTGAGGCGGCAGTGTATATTTTTATGCAAAGCCAGAAATCTAGATCTGGGATTATCCAATAAGTTTTTACTAGTTTTTTTGTCTATTTGTCTTTTCTCCTGGTGCTGTATGAACACTTGATGTGGTTTTAGAGTCAAGTTTTGACAGCTATCTCTAGCATGGTGGTATCTTTTAGATATCCTTAATTATAATTTTAATAATAATTATTACCTATAAGGTAACCGTCCAACCCATGCCAGCATGGAAAGCAGACGTTAAATGACGATGATGATGATGATAAATATATATATTGGGTTGGTTCGTAACTATTGCAGCTTTTTTCAACAAATTTTTATTCAACAAAAACAATAACAACATGTAACAAAAACATCTTTAAATGACTATTCCGGAGCATAATCACCATCTCCTTCAATTACTGATTCCCATTTGCTTGGCAGACTGTCAGACCGTCATTTAAAGATGTTTTGTTGCATGTTGTTATTGTTTTTGTTGAACAAAATTTGTTGAAAAATGCCGCAATAATTATGTACCAACCCAATATATAGAGAGACATACTTATAGACACACACACACACACACACACACACACACATATATATATA
>NC_068994.1:54172951-54174260 GCF_001194135.2 Octopus bimaculoides | reverse complement strand
TATATATGTAGATAGATAGATAGATATATAGATAGATATATAGATAGATAGATATATAGATAGATAGATAGATAGATAGATAGATAGATAGATAGAAACATGCATATACATACATGTACATTTATATGTGTGTGTGCATGAATATATAATGCATGCACATATGCCTCACACACACATACGTACACATACATTATTATTATTGTTGTTATTATGATTATTATTATTATTATTATTATTATTATTATTATTATTATTATTATTATTAATATTATTATTATTATTATTATTAAACTGCAAATGTTTATCTTATGGATTCTCAGCTGAAAATAGCAACCGGGTTATCTCTGATAACTTCAAACAATCTCCACCCTGGGTCCATAACATATTTCCCAGAGCCAGCTTAATGATCTGTTTACTATATTGGAGCATCAGAAGAGTTTGTTGTCTAACGCTTATTGTGATTACTGTCTGTTGTTAGTTGGGTTAATCTCAACAACAACAACAACAACAACAACAGCAGCAGCAGCAGTAGCAGTAGCTGCAACAACAACAACAACTACCAGAAGAGCAGCAGCGGCAACAAGAATAACATTGACAGCTACAACAATGATGACAACAACAAGACAATATTAAGTTCCCCTTAACAGAAGATTCCATTTTTTCTAAGGTAGCATACTTAACTTTGTTACACACAGACACGCACACACAAATATAGACTCACACACACACACCACACACACATACACAGACTCACACACACAAACACAGATTCACACATACACACATACACACACAAACACAGACTCACACATACACACATATCCACACACACACAAAATCACACAAACATACACACACACAGACTCACGCGCAAAATCACACACACACACACACAGTCTCACATGCAAAATCGCACACACACAGGCTCACACACAAAATCACACACACAAGCACACACACACACACACAACAGACATACATTTACTTATCATTGGACATTTTCACCCTCATCCAGTGCCAGGAATTTATCCCAAACGTGTCCAATAAATAATGGTTTCCGATTGAAGCATTAGGCCAGCAATTTTGAGGGGAGAGGCTTAGTTCATACCATCAACTCCAGTATTTGACTGCTACTTCATTTCATCAACCCTGAAAGGATAAAAAGCAATGCTGGCCCCAGCAGGATTTGAACTCAAAACATAAAGAACCAGAGTAAACACTCTAATGATTCTGCTTAATTGGTTTTAATTAAGGCATAAGGTGTAAGGCGGCAGTGGGCTGGCACAATCTTACTGTGCCAGACAAAATG
>NC_068994.1:54164376-54172084 GCF_001194135.2 Octopus bimaculoides | reverse complement strand
ATCCGGATGTGGTCAATGCCAGTGCCGCCTGACTGGCACACGTGCTGGTGGCATGTAATAAGCACCATCCGGATGTGGTCAATGCCAGTGCCGCCTGACTGGCACACGTGCTGGTGGCATGTAATAAGCACCATCCAAACTTTGTCGATGCCAGTGCTGCCAGATTGGCAGCCGTGCTGGTGGTATGTAAAAATCACCCACTACACTCTCGGAGTGGTTGGTGTTAGGAAGGGCATCCAGCTGTAGAAACCATGCCAGACATTGGAGCCTGATGCATTCTTTTCATGTATTGGGTCCTGTCAAACTGTCCAACCTATGCCAGCACAGAACATGGCGTTTAAATGATGATGATGACGATGATGATGATGATGAAAGGAGGAAGACTTGTATTATATGTATACTCTTTTATTTGTTTCAGTCATTTGACTGCGGTCATGCTGGAGCACCGCTTTTAGTCAAGCAAATTGACCCCAGAACTTTTTATTTGTAAGCCCAGTACTTATTCTATCAGCCTCTTTTGTCAAACTGCTAAGTTACAGAGACATAAACACACCAGCATCGGTTGTCAAGTGATGTTCGGGGGACAAACACAGACACACATACATATATATATAAACACACACACATATATACGACGGGTTTCTTTCAGTTTCTCTCTACCAAATCCACTTACCAGGCTTTGGTTGGCCCGAGGCTATAGTAGAAGGCACTTGCCCAAGGTGCCATGCAGTGGGACTAAACCCAGAGCCATGTGGTTGGTAAGCAAGCTACTTGCCTCACAGCCAGTCCTGCACCTATATTTTATTAATTATATTATGTAGATTATTATATAGATCTCTTATGCTATATATTTCTTGTGTTTTGTGATATTCTCTGAGCCACTAACCACTAATGGATCAGATGGATGCTGAGAACAAACATATGTACTACTAGATTACAGAGAGAGAGAGAGAGAGAGGGAGAGAGAACAATGACAGCAGCTGTCCAAGACAGCTTTTCACTAGCAGGCACGTCCATCGTTGTTCTCGGATGGCAACACACACCACATGAAGCTGGAGCATTAATAAAACTGACGCGGATTACGGCTTTGTCACCCTGGGATACATCATGGATTTGATGGTAGTGAAACTAGCATAAAGAGTGGAGATTAGATAGAAGAGAGAGAGGGGGATGGAATTTAAGAGAGAGAGAAAGAAAGAAAGAGTTAGGATTACTTTAATAATATAATATATATCCAGCCTGATGTAATTGTCATTGCTCTATCTCTGCATCAACCGGACTATGAAATGTCCTCATACAACACTGAACACAGTGCACTTCAAGACAGATTGTTCCACCATCCTCTCTGAATAGGGAAGGGAAAGTCTGTTTTCTCTCTGTAGTGGCTGTGGCAAAAGAGGTAGGGTGGAGGACACACATGAAAGGTATAGTGACAGGTGTCTTTATCTCCAGCCTCAGTTTAGTAAACCGTTTTTGTTTTCCATCTTAAGAGGAAAACAAGAGCGCAAACCTCTAGAGTTTAAAATAAGAATCTCCTTTTTTAATCTGTAAACTGTAGCATGGTACACATGTACTGAAATGTGGTTGGAAAGAGTTCAGAGTTAAATGCAGATATTAACAGAACAGGAAGCATATATTTTACATATGCAGCTTGCACTGCATGGCATTCCCTTCATCAGCAGCCGATCAGAGATCTTAATGATTTCAACACTTTGCAACAGTAACACTGAAATAGTAACAAAATGCACCGAGAGACCCACTATGTACAGCTTTCTGTGTCTGAGAATTTATCTAGATTATTTATGGTACTAGAGGCTATTCTTGAGCAAATAGCTATCAATGCACCGTAACACTTACTATCACCAATCTCAGACATTTTTCTTTCCTTTTTTTCTTTTTATATTTTTTGACATTTTCAGTTTCTTTTCTACTTCTTTGTACTTTACTGATAACAATAATTTAGTACTAAGATTTATTTATTCATTTACTTTTTTTTTCATTTATTTGTTAATACTATTATTGTTGTTTAAACTTTGTGCTTTTTGCTTTCCTTTCGTTTTCGAAATGACAAATATCGTCTTGGATCGCAACAATGCAATAATTTCTGTATTTTGGTTGAAGCAACAAATCAGTGTTGAGAAATCTGAAGTTAAAGAAAGCAAGAAGGCTGTTAGGGGTGGCAGTGGTGGTGATGACAACAATGATGATGACAATGGTGGTGGTGGTGGTGGTGGTGGTGGTGGTGGTATTAGAAGAAGTGATGATGATGTTGGTAACAATGATGATGACGGAGTTGGTGATGATGATGTTGGTGGTGGTGGTGGTATTAGTAGAAGTGATGATGAGGGTGGAGTTGGTGATGATAGCTCGCTATGGTGGCTTTAGGGGAGGATATGGTATTGTTATTGGTGGTAGTGTTCGTGGTGGTGTTCGTGTGGTGGTGTTCGTGTGGTGGTGCTGCTGGTGAACTTTGTGAGCATGGAATAGTGGATGTTTCCCATGTTTGCATGGATGCGATGGAATTTGTTAAGGAAGATTTTCTACGGCTGGGTGCCCTCCCTATTGCCAACCCTCACCTGTTTCCAATTAAAGTAATACTTCTCCGTGGCCAGACATGTTTTTTCATGGAGGATTGGAAACAAACAACACCACTGGTATGATGGTGATGCTCATTTACAACTGTTCCATTATATCTGAAGACAAGGAGACACAAACACACAGCTACACATACATAACCTATACATACATATATACATACATACATACATATATAGACACATTTGTGTGTGTCTATATATGTATTATATATATATATATATATATATAGCAAATTTAAATTGCAAGTTGGAAATGGAATGTTATTACCATCAGCAACAGCAGCAAAACCCCTGTCATCATCATCATCATCATCACCATCATCATCATCATCATCATCATCATCATCAATATCATCATCATCAGCAGCAGCATCGTTATAATCATTGCCATAAGCATCATTCTCACTCTCGTCATCACAGTTTGCATTATCAGCATCACTATCATTGCTGCCATCCATCACCAACACCGACGTCCCCATCACCTCCACCTCCATCGTCGTCGTCGTCATTAATACCAGCATCGTATCACCACAGTCACCATTTTCCTCATTACCATTTATCATCCCCACTACCAACACCCTCACCAATACCATCATTATCATCATCATCATCATCACCACCACCACCATTATCATTACCATCATCATCACCATCATCATCTTTATCATCATCATCATCATCATTGTCGTCGTCCCCACCATCCCCACCACCACCACCATCTTCACTGTCTTTTGTCTTTTATTTTTCAACAGATTTTTGTCCGCATTGACTTAGTCGTGGAACCAAAATACAGAAATTATTGCAATGTTGCAATGCAAGACAATATTTGTCATTTTAAAAGTGCAAAAAAATGAAAAAAAAACGAAGAAAGCAAAACTCAATAAAAACAAAACAAAAACAATAAACACTAATGGCAAAAACAATTATAATAATTCTTTCTGCCAGAGGTAGAAGGCCTGGAATTTGAAGGAGGGGGACTAGTTGATTATATCGACCCCATTGTTTGACCAGTGCTTATTTTATCGATCCCCAAAAGATGGAAGGGAAAGTCAACACTTTGGCAGAATTTTAACTCTGAACAATGAAAAGGTAACGAAATGCTTAGCAGCATTTATCCACCAGGCTGACAATTCTGCCAGCTTGCCATCATCATCATCATCATCTTCATCATCATCTTCATCATCATCATCATCATCATAATCATCACCACCATTTAACATCCATTGTCCATGCTGGCATGGGTTGGACAGTTTGACCAGGGCTGTCAAGCTGGAAGGCTGCACCAGACTCCAGTCTGTTTTGGCATGGTTTTCTACAGCTGGATGCCCTTCCTAACGCCAACCCCTCTGAGAGTGTTATAAGTGCTTTTACATACCACCGGCACGGGTGCCATTTGTGTGACACCAGTATCTGCCACGACTGCAATTTTGCTCAGCTTGATGGGTTTTCTTCTCAAACATGACATAATGCCAAAGGTCTTGGTCATTGCTTCCGTGAGGCCCAATACTCAAAAGGAACTAATAATAATTCTTTCTAAGCTTAGCACAAGGCCTGACATTTTGGGGGAAGGGGATAGTTGAACACATCAGCCCCAGTGTTCAACTGGTACTTATTTTATCAACCCCAAAAGAATGAAAGACAAAGTTGGCCTCGGCAGGCTTTGAACTCAGAACATAAAAGCCAGAGGGCTGCAACAGGCTCCAATTGTCTGTTTTGGCCATGTTTCTACTGCTGGTTGCTCTTCCTAATGCCAACCACTTTACAGAGTGTAAGGGGTGCTTTTTATGTGCCCCCAGTACATTGCTATCGTTAAAGGCAATAATCCAGAATATTGATGAGAATAAGTGATATATATATATGTTGTTAGATTAATGGTTTATTGTTGGTTTAGACCTGGGTAAGATAAATATTTAAGCAAGGACAGAGAAGAAGAGAATCATTAACGGTTAAAAAAAAGAGTGAAAAATAAACAACGTCTAAGTGAAGAAATAATGAATTATAATGGTTGAATGTATGTATTTGGCAAATTTTTAAATATCAAGACATGTTCTACTTAGAAAATGTTCTAATTGATAAGGAAAGAACGGGAGAAGTGGATAGAGAGATGGAAAAGAGAGAGAGAGAGAGAGAGTAATGATGTATGTATATGTACATTATTTACATTTGACGGATATTTGTCCTCATCTCTTAAATATAGAACTGTATGTATATGTATGTATACATATATCTTATGTGTTTCAGTGTATATGTGTATCAGACATTTTATTCATCAAAGCTGGAATCTTGGTCATCTATGTTTTTATATTCCTTCAGCATGTTAATCTGTTCTCAAGTTCTCGAATTATCAGTCCAATTTGATACTGTCTTATGAAAAAAAAAAAGAAAGAAAAAAAAATGGTTTCCCTAGATTCTAAGTCTTTGACATAATATCTGATACTTTATCTTAGCAGAAGAACAGGACAATGCAAAACCCTTGTTGCATTAGTTGCTGTGCAATCAAATCAGCAATCAAACCAGACAACAATCAGCCATTATGTCTAAAAACTAACATTGTTTGTAAATCTTTTTATCAATACGGAGACACACACATTGGGTCAACAAATCAGAAATTATATATCGATACATAACAGGATATTATAGGACGGAAGGCCGGCAGAATCATTGGCACACAAATTGCTTAGGGACATTTCATCTGTGTTTATGTTCTGAGTTCAAATTTCACCAAAGTCGACTTTGTGCTTTTTACATGACAGAAGCAAAGGTGAGGTCAGTTTTGACAAGGATTTTACAGCTGGATGCTCTTCGAAATGCCAACCACTTTACTGTGTGGACCGGATGCTTTTTAAGAGAGAGGAGGGGGTATTAGAGGATGTGATCTTGTTTCAGATGATGAAAGGTTAGAGTGAGACAGAGAGTGTGTGTGTATATACGAGGTGTAGTCAAAAGGTATTTGACCTTTGGATTAAAACACTTACCATTTTGATTTCGTCTCCTTCAAAGTATTTGCCTTGAGAGTCTGCACACTTCTGCCAGCATTCCTGCCACTGTTGGAAATATTTCTGGAAATCACTTTTTGGGATGCTGTAAGGGCTGTGTTATCAAATTTTGCTTCATGTCCTCTGTTGACTCAAATCTTTTCCCTTTGAGTGTTTTTTTGATTTTTTTTTTTGAGCTTTGGGAATAGCCAAAAGTCACACGGAGCCAAGTCTGGAGAGTAGGAAACCTGACGATGTTTGCTCATCCACTTTCCCAGTCAGACACACACCTGTTTATTCGATATGGTTACTAGTCTACCTGTGTATATATTTACGTGTCATAATTACTTTGAATGAATACCACAGTCATTAATGTCATCATATATCGTACATCTGCAGCACATTGATGACACCACAATGGAAATCTTCCCAATTAAGTTCAAGCTATCCAGCTTCCTTGCCACTCTTCTCCAACTAGCTCATGATATTGTCCATCCATTACATTCCTTGCCTGCCTCTTTATCTTCTGCTCTCTACTCTTCCTTCCATGATAAAGTTTTCCAAAGTTGTTTCTTCAAATATGGCCATAATAAACAAGCTTTTGTTTGTTCACAATGTTTAGAAGTTGTTTTCCATTTACTTGTTATAACATAAATTCATTTGTCCGGTGGTCCTTGTAGGAGATCTATAACATTCTCTTGCACACCCACGTTTTTAATGCATTGGTTAGACTCTCTTCAAATTTGTTCAGTATCCATGCTTTTATAAATTATGTCCATACCACAGATTTATATGATATGTGGACAACCAGAAACATTTATAGAATTGTCAGAGGGAGAGGTGGCTGCGTTCATCTCCTGGTAAAAGAAAAGACAAACTGGTAACAGCTGGAATAACTTTGATTACAAGAGTCTGTGGGATGAAGACCGACTTGGAGGATCATTGGTAGCTGATATGCAAAACAAGCCAATTAGAAGAGCCTCTGTGTAGTTATTTGACCTGCTAGGAGTAGCAGCTAAATTCCAATCAAATATATTCCTGTCTTAAAACAAATGGAAGCAATATATTGGATTATGGAGTTCTGGTTATACTGTCTGAGAAGAATGTTGAGATAGTCATGGCTGGATTGCCTTAGGTCATAGGTCTGTTGGATCAAGCCTAAACTGGAGTTAAACAAGGAAAAATATTCTGCGAATAACAATACAACTGCAGTAATAGCACCAACTACTACAGCAGCACCACCACCACCACAAACTACCACACTGTCAACAATGGCAGAAGCAACAACTACAAGTTAAAACAATCACTACAGCAACAACAACAGTAAACACAGCAGAACAATAAACACAACCACCTCCGCCATTGCCACAACAACACCAAGAACAACTGTTGCCACATGAAGATCCCATTGCAGAGAAAGAGAGAATCAAAACGTTGTATTGTAAATTAGCTAAAAGACAATGACATCGACCACAACAACAGCAACAGGAACCACAGAAATAGCAGCTGCAACAACAACAATGGCATGAACCAGAGAAAATCCCAGTAAATGGGATAATTAAAAAATACTACCATATTGAAAATTGGTTATAAAACAACAACTACAAGTACAACAACAACAACAATGGCTTACACAGTAGCTACAACAAAGCTGTGGATTAATAGGATCAGTACAATGAAGGACAAAATGCCTTGTGGTAATTAATTATGGCATCTTGTATGTCGAGTTTAAATCCCTCTCTGGTTAGTTCTGCCTTTCGTTCTTCCATGGGGGGGCGGGGGAGAGGTCAATGAAATATGGTCCCAGTCAAGCACTGGGTGAGTTCATGAGTTTTGTAATACGGCCGGGATATGAATGGAATGGAATTATATAAGGAAAGGAACAACAGCTGTTATTACAACAATGGCTTCTTTTTTTTTTTTTTACAAACAGCAGACAACAACAACAACAATGGTTTTAACAACAGCAGCAATAACAATGGTTGAGATAACAGCAACAACAACAACAACAAGAACAACAACGGCAATAGCAATGATGGTAAAAATTGGAATTGGAAATATAGAATTAATAGAAAAGTTGCAATAATTGGATTGGGTCGGTAACAATTAAGCTATAATCATTAATTTTTATTGACA
>NC_068994.1:54157180-54164317 GCF_001194135.2 Octopus bimaculoides | reverse complement strand
GGAGGAGGAGGAGGAGGAAGAAGAAGAGGAAGGAAAAGGAAGACAAAAATGGGAGAATGCAAAAATGGAAAAAAAAAAATGAAAGAATGAAGGAAATAGAGTGATAAGAAGAAAAATGAATGAAGAAGAAAAAGAATGAAAAATGATGGAAAAATGATGAGTTCGAGGAATAAGTTTAAAGAAAACACACAAAAAAAAAATAATAATAATAACAATAAGGTTAAATGAGAAAAAAAAAAACAAAGCAGAAAAATCCAGTAAACAATTGAATATAGAAAAATAAAAAATTAAAAATCATAAAAAAAAATAGAAAAAATTGACAATAGGAATTTCATGAACAATGAATGATATAAACTAAAATTAGAATGATAAAAACAAATTAATTATATTTAGTAGAGTAGTAATTAGAGTGGCTGATTGATAGAATCGGTAATGTACCAGTTAAAACTTGAAGAATCTAGTTACAGACCTTTATGTTTTGAGTCTTAATCTTTCCATGGTCAATATTGCATTTTGGCCATTGCTGGGTCATTAGAATTAAGTACCAATGAAATGAATTCCTGAGGTCAAATTAATCAACCAGACTCTCACCACACACACACACACACACACACACACTGAAATTTGTGGTCTGGTCCCTTATACCAGTGTTAGAACTCTGGATGGTAGATTGGCACAGTTACTATATCATTGGTTGTTATTTCTTTACAGTATTTCATTATTGTTTGTTTTCATTCTGAGTTCAATTCCTGCTGAAGTCAACTTTGCTTTTCACCTTGTTATAGTCAATAAAATATCATGTAATCGCTTGACCGACCAGACTCTCATATGTTGTTATGCATCACTTCACACAATGCGCTCTTGCATTGTTTTAGCCTTAAAACGATGCCACCCTGCCAGCTAGGCAAGCTTGCCAACAATCCCCACTGACCACAAGGGGATTGGAACAATGTGAAATGAACACAATGCACCACCTGGTCTGGGAATTGAACCCATGTGTGCGTGTGTGTGTATATATATATATATATATATCACACGCTCACATACAAACATGCATGTGCACCTTTTGTTGGGATCGCTACCACATTATTATCTCCCTTTCTTTCAACCTCTCTTTTTTCCAATCATTCGCCATGCTGGACCACTGAACTCATTTTTGGCATTGTTTCTATGACTAGGTACCTTTGCTAACACCAACTACACACATCATTTCTTTTCTCTCTGTATCTCTCTTCTCTCTCTCTCTCTATCTATCTATCTATCTATCATTCTCACAGACTCAGTTATATTGCACTACCTTGGCAGCAGTGTCAAGTGTGAAGCACAATTGCATTGACCTCCAAGAAAAGAGGAAAAAGGCTGAGTGAGAAACCAGCAACTGCTTCTCATCTACCATATGACAAAATAAACACCCAAACACACCGGACAGGGTGGGGCATGGATGGACCAATGTGCTGTACAGCACGTAACAGTTAAAAATGCAACAACACACAAATGCAGCTAGACATCCACAAGCACTATATATATATCCAAACATTTGCACAATCATTCATCATTTACTTATATTTATACAAACATTTGATCTTATCTAAACAAAGACACTTTTGCTGGCAGAGATGTTAGCATGCCGGGCGAAATGCTTAGCAGTATTTCTTCTGTCTTTACATGCAAGTTCAGATTCTGCCAAGGTTAACTTTGCCTTTCATCCTTTCGGGGTTGATAAATTAAGTACCAGTTGTGTATTGGGGTCGATCTAATTGACTGACCCAAAATTTTCAGGCCTTGTGTCTAGAGCAGAAAAGAATATTCAGCATTTCTCTATCAAATGTGATATTTATCTGTTCACATTACTTTGAATTAATCATGCATTATCTTGTAAGCTTTGAGATTTCAATGATGTGATTGATTATTTTTGAGAAAGACATTATAGGGTGGGTGTGAGAGACCGGATCTGGCCAGTTTGAATGTAAAACTAGTGGAATGTGTGGGCTGGAATACAGATGGTTTAAATGCTAAAAGTTTAAAAAGAAAAACACCCCTCTAGCACCACTATCGACATCTTTGTGAAGTGACACTGGAATGAGATGAGAGGCAGGGAGGGAGGAGAGAGAAAGAGAGAGAGAAAGATGCATGCACCAGATTCAGCTTTCACAATACTTGACATGACCAACAACTCAGTTTGACGAAACAAGAAACAAACCAAATTGTCTGCTGTAGTTTGGTCTCCAGGTAAAGAAAGGGGGCTTCGTTAAGATTTGCAGGTCATGTCTTATTGACCTTTTCTGGCAAACCATTTATTGATAGTGTGTGTGTTTGTGTGTGTGTGTGTGTGTGTGTGTGTGTGCGGGTGTATGTGTGTGTGTGTTTAATTGTGTAAAGATACCAATTTAGTCTAGACTGTAATGATCCATCCTTGCCGTAAGCTGTTTACTGTCATTTCAATTCTTGATTATTCAAAGGTTTCTCCACCACCTCCACCCACCCACCCACGTCATTATCACCTGTCGAGTTCACCTTGGTCTCTTTGTTGTTTGATGTGGTGATGGTGGCGGTGGTGAAGTTGATAATGATGAGCAGGAAGATGAAGATGACAACGTTGACTACTATGACAAGGACAATGAGGAGGAGGAGGAGGCAGCTGGTGGTGAGGGTAGTAGTCATTGATGGTGATGGTAGTGGTGATGGTGATGGTGATGAGAACAATGATGATGGTGGAGGTGGTGGTAATAGCTGCAGCAGTGGTGTTGACAATGATGATGATGGTGCTGATGATGTTGACAACTATGATATCAATGGCGATGACCACAATGGTGACATCAATGATGATGAAGAGGGAAAGGAGGAGGATGGTGATGATGACAAAGATTATGATGATTTCTAAAATAGCCACATGGCTACTCACATGTTGCAGAGGAGTCTTATCAGTTAAATCAACCCAGGTTTTTTTCTGGTCCTGGAAGGATAAACGGCAGCAACAACAACAACAATAACTAACAGCTGTATGAATTTCTAAGATTGGGAGAAGAACACAAGTTGGCAGAAAATGGTTTATGGATTAAACCAATATTTTATATTATTTCTGGCTCTTTATATTCTAAGTTCAATCCCACTCAGGCCAGCTTTGCTTTTCAATGCATTTGCACAAATCAACTTATGCTTTCACTGCCAATTTCTATATCAGAACAAATGTTTTTTGATGAAGTTTAGAATGTTTGTGAGTGCTCATCACTGAGGGGACTGAATTAAGTTGAACACCAGTGTTTGAGGATCTGCCAATAACATTCTGAGTAAGCTCTGAGTTTTATTTAGTACATATTTCTCATTCAGAAATTTTTTGCGACAAAATATTATGGCTAGCTCCATTCTGCATTTGTATCATCATCATCATCATCATCATCATCATCATCGTCATCATCGTCATCATCGTCATCATCATCATCATCTTCATTTTAACGTCCACTTTTTCATGCTTGCAAAGGTCAGATTTTCTATGGACTGGATACCCGTGCTGTGACCAGCCTTCACCTGTTTCCTAGCAAGGTAACATTTCTTCGTGGCCAGACATGTTTTCCACAGAAGACTGGAAACAAACAACACCACCTGTTTGATGGTGATGCTCATTTACAACCATTATGTGATTTCAAGACAAGAGCACATACACAAACAAATGTGTGTGTATGAAACACCTGAAAGTCATAGACCAGGTGAGACAATTTACCTTGGATCAAACCCAAGAATGGTGGATACCAATATTTCACCATCCTTGTGGCTTATCAACACCACACACTTGGACTGAACCGAAGACGAGCTGAATCCCCAGTCTATGACTATATATTCAAACAGTGTGAAAAACTATTCATCAATGATATGCTGTGATGATGCACAAGTAAAAGTTTGTGTGTGTGTTTGTCTATATATATATGTATGTATGTATGTTAATCGAAGCATACAGTATCATATATCCATTATGCATGATCTTACCGATCAGTTTCACACTAAGGATTCAACGGAGTGCTAGGTAACAGTCCGGTTATGTAACCCTGCTCTCTTCAGAGACAGCAGTTATGGAATGAAATATGGTAAATGCATTTTTCCTGATTTATGGATTCTTAGACCGCCATGTGTATATATATGTACATGTGTGTGTGTGTGTGTGTGTATGTGTATGTGTATATATTAAATGTTGAAGCATGGAAACAGGAGAATGGTTAAAAAGAAATATGGATCCATGGAACTGTAACTGTTTGACTCAGTCTTGAAACTAATTCTCTGCAGGTGTCACAGGTAGAGCTGTAAACAAATGTAATTAACATACCTAATTATTTATATATTCATTATTCTCATTTCATTGCACATTGCATTGCTATCTAATTGGCTGATTCATTCAGCCTTTACCATTCCCCACTTTCTTCATTACAAGCTTCACAAACTGCTTCTGAATATCACTTCTAAAAAATTCTTAACAGACAAAATAATCCATTCCTTTCTCACTTTTAGATTAATATATGAGGGAACCAATTATTATTAATTGATTGTTTCTTCATTATGTTTAAATTGCTGCTAATTTGGTTTGCTTTTTTTTATGTAATTTATTAAATAAAGGCACAGACATGGTTGTGTGGTAAGAAGTTTGCTTCCCAGCCGCATGATTCCAGGTTCATCCCACTGTGTGGCACCCTGGGCAAGTGTCTTCTAGTATAGCCTCAGGCTGACCAAAGCCGTGTGAGTGGATTTGGTAGACAGAAACTGAAAGAAGCATGTCGTGTGTGTGTGTATCTGCGTGTGTGTGCACGTGTGTTTGTCTTCCACCACTGCTGGACCTGAGATCATGCGGTTAGCAAGTAAACTACCTACCACACAACCATGCAAGTACCTGATATATTTTAAATCACAGGTATACTCAATCAGGACTAACTAAACAACAACAACAACACATTAAAATCTTTTGCTTCTTTCAACAAAATGTTTGTATTCCACCATGGAATGGTGACCAAATATTTCTTGGCACTCTTGTAGTCTCCAGGAATGGATGGATCATCTTGGATCCTTTCAGGTAATCAATCCCAAAACTTGTTGCTAGGCTCTTCTTCCTATTTTCCGTTTCCAGATGCATCATTTTTAACAGTGCGCAGTAGATCACCTGCCAAGAGTCACTAGATCAATCACCTTTTGACCGTGATCGCTTTCTCCATCTTTTTCCATTTTCTCAGGAAGTAGATATTCCATTATCGTGAAGAAACACATTACATTATGTGTGTGTGTGTAGCTGTTGCTACATCAGCAGTAAACATGTTGAAGTGATGCTGGCTTCGATCCCTTCTTCTATAAAGACAGTTTTCCCTTTTGATATTGGTTTGTTTGTTATTCCCAGAGCAGCTCTGATCCCACAAACCTACGATCAAAGACCTTCCCACTCTGCTGCTACTGTTGTTGTTGCTGTTCATCCCAGGTCAGCCTTGACCTAACAGCAGCAAACATGACGAGCAACAACAAGAAGAACAAACCTGACAACAACAGCAATATGATCAGAAATTACAACAACAACAACAGAAGATACAGAAGCTAGTGCCACAACAATGGTAACAACAAAAACAACAGCATCTTCTCACTGAAACCAAACCAACTTGCTGTCATCCTTCGGAGCTTAAGTGGAATTGCAGAGAGCAACTGCAACAATCAGGCTCTCTGCAGTTTCATTTTCGCTTGGAAGTACAACAGTGAGTTAATGGAATTCATCCAGAGACAACAAAGACAACAGCAGATGATGAAGAAAGAGATGATTCCCTCCTGAAGACAAAAAGCAGATTTCTGATACAAGCAATATTAGGAGTCTATTAAGAATTTTTATGTAAAGGTTCCTGCTAAATGTTGGCGATTTTTGAAAGTATCCTAAAGGTGAAAGTACTTCAGTGTCACAACTGATTATTATTATTATTCAGGTCACTGCCTGGAATCAAACTCAGAATCTTGGGGTTAGTAGCCCGCGCTCTTAACCACTACGCCATAATAATAATAATAATAACATCGAAAAATACCTTAGGAATGAGAACCCAGGTTCGAAATTCCCCCAAGACACCTGATGAAGGTTGGAAGTCATATCAGCTGAAACGTTGTGTTAACAACAAACAAGATGAGGACAAATATCCGTCAAATATGAATAATGTAGATTTTGCTCTGTTTGTTGTAATTATTATAACATTTACTTTAACTCTTTTGATGCTAACTTGCTTGAGACCACCTTTCCTTCTATGATACAAACTTTCTGTTTTAAATTGGTCTTAAGTAAAACCATTCCCCAACATTTCATATTAATTTATGCACCAAACACCACTTTGATAACAACAAAGTTATTTCACTAAATTCTTTATAATTTTCCAAAGAAGTGAAACAAATGCCATGTATTTCAATACTAATATGTTAACAAAAGAGTTAAAGTGATCTAAATTAAAACATTGCATCAAGATTTCATGTTAATCTATCTTCCAGACACCATTTTGATAATGACAGAATTATTTTGCTAAATTCTTTGTTATTTTCAAATTTAATTGAAACAAACGCAGTGTATTTCAACAAAAGGATTAAACAGTTCTTGACAAGTATTTCTTTCTTTTACACTTAAAAATTCTTATAATGTTTTCTCTTTATAAATCTGGAGATTTTCATAAAAAAAGCAATTCATAAGATCTGAATTATCAACAGCTTAAACAATGTACATCGTTTATCCTACTCTTTCACAAGACATGTCATTAAGAGCAGATATGTTCAAATGCATACGGTCTGGAGTCAGTGTGGAACCAGGGACACCTGCTAAATGACCTCAGGTTACTGAATCAAGATGTGGATAGCCATCAGTAATTTGAATACTCTACTCTTTTACTTGTTTCAGTTCTTTTGACTGTGGCCATGCTGGAGCACCGCCTTTAGTCAAGCAAATCGACCCCAGGACTTATTCTTTGTAAGCCTAGTACTTATTCTATCGGTCTCTTTTGCTGAACCGCTAAGTTACGGGGACGTAAACACACCAGCATTGGTTGTCAAGCGATGGTGGGGGGACAAACACAGACTCACAAACACACACACATATATACGACGGGCTTCTTTCAGTTTCCGTCTACCAAATCCACTCACAAGGCTTTG
>NC_068994.1:54151299-54156822 GCF_001194135.2 Octopus bimaculoides | reverse complement strand
ACAGCTTTCAATTAAGCCAAATTGAAGAAAATACTTTTATAAGTAAGATCACTTTTTTACATTTCTCAAAGAAAAAAAAAATAGAAAGAAAATTCAATGTCATGCCCCCCCCCCATCCCAAATGTATAACTACTTTAACAGTTACTCTTTTACTCTTTTACTTGTTTCAGTCATTTGACTGTGGCCATGCTGGAGCACCACCTTTAGTCGAGCAAATTGACCCCAGGACTTATTCGTTGTAAGCCTAGTACTTATTCTGTCGGTCTCTTTTGCCGAAACGCTAAGTTACCGGGATGTAAACACACCAGCATCGGTTGTCAAGCGTTGTTGGTGGGGGGGACAAACACAGACACACAAACATATACACACACAAACATATACACACACACACATATATACATATATATGTATATGTGATTTTTCTTTCCAATTTCAGCCAACATCTACATCTATTTTCTACTGGTTCTCATTTACACCTGGACTCTCCAGTATTTTGGCCACCATTTTTTTCAACCACACACACACATTTACATCACACTTATTTCTTTTACTTTTCATTTACATCTTTTGTTTTGTTTTTTTCTTTAGTTATTTTGGCAAACTCTCCCCAATATCTTACAACAATAGATCTTCCTCTCTTTTCTTTATCAGCATCTCTTCCCCCTCCCATCAGCATCTCTTTCAAATATCTACCAATATTTCTCTCCATCTTTTCAGTTCTCACCTATATCTACATTTTCAAACTGAAGCAATTTACGCTGGACTTCTTTCTGGAAATATTGGACACTTTAGACCCAATCCATGTCAGCAAGGTAACGTCCCACAACTATTTCCTTTCGTTTGCTTTATATGTTGCAGTACAAGGGAGTATTTGCAACTCATTGAGGAAAAAATATTTCAGTGGACTTCATCTTTTCTCTTCTACGTTTTTAAGTCATTAGACTATGGCCATGCTGGAGCAATGCCTTGAAGAATTTTTAGCTGAATGAATCGACCCCGGTACTTTCTTTTAGTTTCTGTTTACTTAATCCACTCACAGGGCTTATGTCGACCCAAGTCTATAGTAGAAACACTTGCCCAAGGTATCAATGCAGTAGGACAGGACTGAACCTAGAACCATTTGGTTGAAAAGCAGACTTCATACTACACAATCACTTGCTTCAAACGAGGCAAAAATGCAAACAAAAACAGCACAGAAATGTTAAATATGTTTATATTATTCCAGCATGTGACACCATAGAATCTCTATGAAATGAAAGTCAGACATTCTCTATAAATGGTTCCACTTTCCTGTACAATAACAACAACAAATTTGGGAAGCTTTGAATACTGTCATGTGACTGGAAAAGCCGAAACCAATCATTTGTCGAGAGGAAATTAGTTTTCTGTCTGTCTGAATAATCTAACGCCAGTATTGGTTGACCAATATTTCCTCTCCCCAGGAAATGAATATAACATCCTTTCTGGAAACAACATTCTCTGTTGTTGCTTTTTTTTGTTTTTGCTTGTCTTTTTTTTTTGTTCTATTTTTATTGGCTGACGATGTAAATATGTATATATGTATGTGTGTATGTGTGTATATATATATGTTTTTATGTTTGTATGTTTATGTACTATATATATATTTATACATGTATGTATCAATAGCATGAAACTATTAGTAGCTCTTTTGGCTGTGTATTTAATTTTATATATATATATATATATATATATATATATATATATGTATATATGAATACACACTCACACATATATGCACCATCATCATCATCATCATCAACTAACATCTGCTTTCTATATTGGTATGGGCCCAATTGTTTGACTAGGAACCGTTGAGCTGCAGGGCTGCATCAAGGTCTGTCTTCTTTGACGTATATACATATGCATTTGTGTGTGTGTGTGTGTGTGTGTGTGTTATGGATTTAGTGTACAAGTAGGGGTTCACCAGAGCTCTTTACTTAGTCCGCTCCTATTCACCATAGTACTCCAGGCCATAACAGAGGAATTCAAAGCTGGATGCCCATCAGAATTACTATACACTGATGACCTTGCTCTTATTGCAGAATCTGTAGCAGAATTGGAGAAGAAATTCCAGGCATGGAAGCAAAACCTGGAATCAAAGAGCCTTAAAGTTAGCCTAGCTAAGACTAAAGATGCTATTATCAAGAAACCAAATAAGACTCTAATTCTGTCAGGTAAATGGTTCTACTCAATTTGTAGGAAAGGAGTGGGGTGTAATTCCATTCACTGCACCAAATGTAAGATAATTGACACATAAGAGATGCAATGGAATCATGGGAAGATTAAAGGATAAGGTCACCTTTGTGTGTGGCAGATGTGCAGGAACAATAAATACTAAGAGTCTGAAGGAAATATCAACCTTGCTTGGGAACAGGTGAGTGGTGGTGAGAGGAAGGCCATCTGGCCACAGAAAATCTGCCTGGGAAACTAGGTGATGATGATGATTATAATGATGGTGATGACGACAAAGATGATGAAGCCGACAATGATGATGATGTTGATGATGACGAGAATGATGCTGATGATGATGATGTCAATGACAATGATGACGATGATGATGATGACAGTGATGATGATGGCGGTGGTGACGATGACGACGACAATGATGATGACAATGATGGCGATGAAAACAATGATGATGAGGATGAGGATGATGATTATCATGATGATAATGATGGGCAGAAAAAATATTGGATTATACTAACAGCTAATCTATTAAACTTTAATCCTCCAATACCTCAACTTGATTTCACAAAGTATAAAACATGTCAGATATTGGACAATGTTAATAAATGGAGATTCTGTTGGCCACAAATGGACCATATTCCTTCAAACTGTTTGCCATCACGAACAAGTTTTTATGGAATGACTTTTATGTTCTTGGAGAGACTATCCAAGAACTTTATGATAGAATTTGCTCCAATGCAAAAGCTATCAATCCGGGAGATGACATTTTGAAGTTGGTCTTCAAATGGTTACCAAAGCTGAAGGAGGAATAATTCATTCTCAAAGATTCACCGACCATAAATAAAATCTTCCAAGTCTTGGAGGTTATTTTTGGGGGTTTTTTTCTTTATTTCTTCTATGATGTTTTTTTTTTTAGTCTATCATGGCTTTCATGTCAAACTTGACATGGTAGCTTAAATTGATTAAATCATCATCTTCATCATCATCATCATTACCATCATCATCATCATCATCATCATCATCGATAACATCATTGTTTTCATTGTCGTCATCACCAATACCATGTCATCATCATCACCATCATCATCCTCATCATCATCACCACTGCTTTCATTATCATCAGCATCGTCATCACCACCACCACCACCATCATTGTTGTCATCATCACCATTTTATGTCTGATTTCCATGATGACATGGCTACGCTGGTGTCATGGGTTGGAGAACCATGTCTTCCTTCAAAGTTTCAAGTTTTTGGCATGGTTTCTACAGAAGGAAGCCCTTTCTAACATCAATCCCTTTATAGAGTGTACTGGGTGCTTTTCTCATAGCACCAGCACTACAAAGGTTGCCTTGCCATCAGCAAGACTAAAGAGCCCTCTCAAGCCCAATGTTGTTACTGTTTAAATTGATTATTAAGCACTTAGAGTGTATAGGGTACTTTTTTGTGGTTCCACCATTTTTCTTTTGGAGCGGGGGTTACTTTGTAACTTGCAAAGCAAAATAGAACACCTCGAGAGGAAAAAGAACAGATTTATTGTAAGAATATCTTAATGGAGAGGAGAGAATAACAGAAGGAAGAGTGTTGGGGTGGGGGTAGAGACGGAGATGAAGGAAGGAGTAATGTCCAATGGATGTGTGAAGGAGAGATGAGAGAGGACCAAGTGATAATGATAATGGAGTAGGTTTCATTCTTTGTAAGCCTAGTACTTATTCTATCGGTCTCTTTTGCCGAACTTTGCCTTTCATCCTTTCAGGGTCGATAAAATAAATACCAGTTGAATACTGGGGTCGATGTAATTGACTTATCCCCACCCCTACCCCAAATGTTGCCCTTGTGGCAAAATTTTACATTATGATTTTCCTCCCTATTTTCTGCTTTCATCTTTTAAGTTGTTTTCTTCTTCTTTCTGTTGTTGTTGCAGTATCTGGACTTTTTAACCAGCAAGGACCAAATCATCATCCAGATAACTAAAGTTTGCCGACCATTTTATGACGAGAAATTTCTCAAAAACAAAGTCATGAAGCCACTTCTTGAGTAAGTCATTCACCTTTTAAGCAATATTTTCAGTAAATAAACACGATTAGTTTTGAGGTTAAGAAGCTGGAATAAGGACCATGTGGCTGCTGGTTCAAACCTTACTACATCAGTATGTTGAGTTTTTTTTGTTTTCTTTTTCTTTTTTTTCTTTTTTATTTGGCCCTAGTGACATTTTAATGCTAGGGACAAAGAGTGCCTTGGTTTTAGTATGGGTGTATTTGACAGCTCAGAAGTATGTGACCTTATAGGTCTATACAGTTTTGATTCACTCATCAAAAACTTCACGTCTTGATTATATAGAAATGATGGCCAAAAGACATGAATGGACACGCACTGGTTAGATTGCCACCCTCATGGGTAACATGAAATGATGGTAATAAGAATAAAATTGTTACTACTGTGTGGTAGTCATGGGAGGACAGATGGGTTGGAATAACATGGCATTGATGGTGGTGGTATTGGTGGAAGAAGAAGAAGGTGAAAAAAAATTGTTTTTCACATGGTCAGGGTGATGGTGGTGAAAGTGGTGGCTGAGGAGTTGGTGATGCTGTAGAATCTTCTACATTCAATGCACATGTTTCCCAATCGTATAACATCACGTTCTTTGCACACAAGAACCATACACTCCATTTCTCACTCAAATGGAGAATCCCTTTTGTTGGCAGCAGATCTGATGGCTTCCCAGATTTCCTCCTATCCTGTTCTGGCTACCTGCATTTGGACTGTTTATTTCCATTGCTAATTACATCACTCACATTACAGCTGCTACTTTTAAGGCCCCTTCTGAACATTCAAAAGAGTCCATTTCACAGGTTCTGTTAAGCTCAATGCCCCTGTGTATTTACTACCAACAAAATCAGTTTATATGTGATTCCCTCTAATACCTCTTTCACTTACTCATTTTAGCATGTCAAGCATGGCCACTTTCCAACTTCACATCTCCATTATTTCATATATTTTCTTCTCTTTGCCTTTCATCTCCTTCACTAATTCTTCCTTTACAGCCTCATCCTCTCATTTCTTTCATGTTTCTCTCCCTTGTATTTCTCATAGAACTAAGAACAAACATCTCTTCCACATGACTGTATATACACTCTTTCTATGTCCCCCTTTTTTTTCCCTTCCTTTCAAACACCCTCTATATATTCGATATACCCTTTCTAATATATCTCCTTGTATATACCACTTTATGTATATATGCACATATATCTATATGTACATTTGGTGACATAAGTGCATAAGCATGTGTATATATATATATATATATATATATAT
>NC_068994.1:54148921-54149436 GCF_001194135.2 Octopus bimaculoides | reverse complement strand
TATATATATATATATATATATATATATATATATATATATATATGTAGGGTGTCCATATCTATGTTTGTGTTATGTATTTGTGTCCTTGTAAAAGTGTATGTGTTTGTATGTCTATGAATGTATGTTTGTGTGAACGTGTGTGCATGTGTTTGTCTATATGTCTCATACACACACGCAAACACGTGTGTGTGTGTGTGTATGTGCATGCATGTGTGTATGTGTGCCTGGTTTGTATGTCTATATATCTACTTCTATCAGTATGTTTCTCATTATCTTTCTGTCTTCATGTCTGTCAGTGTGTCCGTAATTATATATGTTGTAACTGGTGGTATCGGTAGCAGGAAAAAACAGGAAAAAACAACAACGCGAGGACGAGGAATAAGTACAGTGTTATTGGATGCTCAGGAAAGGAAAGAAAAGAAAGAGGATTTCACATTTCGAGTGGAGCTCTTCATCAGAGATATAGGAAAAGTCCAAAGAAGGGAAAACAGACAAAGCAAACCGCCATATATATA
>NC_068994.1:54144216-54147359 GCF_001194135.2 Octopus bimaculoides | reverse complement strand
GACAATGCTGATGGTGGTTTTTGGAGATGGCAGTTGTTTTTATTGCTGGTGCAGAAATTGTGGTTCTTCTGGTTTTCATTGGCATTGGAAGTAACGTGTGTATGTGGTGGTGGTGGTGGTGGTGGTGGTGGTAGTGATGGGGGGGTGAGGAGTGAGAAATAGATGTGTGTCTGTAACACATAGTAACATAATGTGGCCTGGTTATTGTTTGGGCTGGTTCGGTCAATGGCCAGACGGATAGACAGAGCGCTATTCTTTTACGCATACAACTGTAAATAAACACTTTGGAAATAGCTAAGTAAAACATGTCTAAAGAGACATGCACACACATACGTGTCTGTGTAGTAAGTGTATGTATATATATATTCATATATATATATATGTATATATATACACACACATACATATATATATATATATATATATATATATATATATATATATATATATATATATATATATATACATACATATATATATATGTACATATATATATATACATATATATTTATATATATATGTATATATATATGTGCATATATACATGTATGTTTATATATATGTATATATATACACACACACATATGTATATATGTGTATATATAAATATATACATATATATGTATGTATGTGTCAGTGTGTATCTATCTATCTGTATGTATATATCTATATATATATATATTATTTGCCATCCTATATTTCTAGTTTTCAATATGTTTGTATTGTATTTCCTTTTGGTGGAGTGAGAGAAAAAAGAAAAAGAAAAAAAAAACGCTGTTTTGTAAGGGTTTCTGTCAATTCCAATTTAATTCCAGTTCTCCAGTTATGTTCTGTTGTCTACAAAATGGCAATGCAGCGACTGAACAGACTGGGAGAACGGTTTGGGTTTGGCACAGGTATGAAAGGGTTGGGGGGAACAGGGTGGCAGGTTGGACTGGAGGTGAGGCGAGGGGGTTGCATTCACAGAATGGTTTTGTCTTTGGATTAGCTTTAGTATATTTAAATGTGTTTGTATGCATATGTGTGTGTGTGTGTGTGCGTGTGTGTGTGTGAGAGAGAGAGAGAGAGAGAGAGAGAAAAAGATGGACATAGTTATGTATATTTCTTTATACATATTTATGCATTTATATATACATACATATATATACATGTGTGTGTTTGTGGGTACACACGTATATATGCAAACACAACTATTTATACAAATGTGTGTGTGTCTGCAACATATTTAGCCTATATCATATATTTTAAGAGTCAAGTTAAATGATGATGATGACAGTGATGATGACGATGATGATGATGGTGTATATGTTTGTGTGTCTGTGTTTTTCCCCCAATATCACTTAACCAATGCTGGTGTGTTTACGTCTTCATAACTTAGTGGTTCAGCAAAAGAGACTGATAGAATAAGTACTAGGCTTACAAAGAATAAGTCCTGGAGTTGATTTGTTTGACTAAAGGTGGTGTTTGTATGCATCCCTGGAAGATGATGAGCAATCTGGAAGACCTGCCATAAGTATCACCCTGGGAATTGTGGTACTGTGCATCGAGAATTCATCCCCCAGGGCCAGACCATCAATCAAGAGTTCTACTGCAACATTTTCAAACATTTGAGGAAGGACATTCGACGAAAGGAACTGGATCTGTGGAGCATTAGATTCTTCACCAAGGTCTCCCCTCTCATGAGTTTCTCGCCAAAAACAAGATGGCATCCCTTTCCCACTTGCCCTGTTCCCCAGGTTTAGCACCTGCAGACATCCAACTCTTCCCCAAAATGAAAATGCAGTTCAATAGTTACTGTTTTTAACACTGTTGTCAAGATCCAGAGTGAATTGTAGAAGGTCTTCGGCTCACTTACGGAAAATGACTTCCAGGTCGGATTCCTAAAGTGGCAGGAACCCTAGGACCGGTGTAATTGCTGTGCAAGGTGATGATTTCAAAGGAGATGATGGTAAAAACTTAGGTAAATAAGTTATTTTTCATTAAACATAACCTTTTGATATCACCTCATATATGTGTGTATGTGTATAGATAGATAGATAGATAGATAGATAGAAAGATATATGCATACATATATAGATTCATACACACACACATACGCATATACATATATGCAAATCATCATCATCATCATTAAATAATGATGATACATACCTATACACACCACACACCACACACACACACACCACACACATATGTATATATATATTGCATTTCTAAGACAAGGTGGAAAAACAATGAAAAATAATGTTGTTGTTGTTGGTGGTGGTGGTGGTGGTGGTGGTGGTGGTGGTTGTCATTGTCGTGGTCCCAGGGTGAGGAAGAATGTGCATTGTGACAGTGTGTATGCATAGAAGGAGCCAAAAGTTGACTGTTCTGACATTTTGCATCACAAGTGCCTTTGTTCGAATTCCTCCACTTTTTTCTCCTGCCAACAAAGCTTTATTTGCTCTGCATTGTCATTACAACAATGTCCTGTGTGCTAGAGGACAACTTTGCAACAGGAGACCAAAGG
The DNA here is from genome assembly GCF_001194135.2 of Octopus bimaculoides. Classification (NCBI taxonomy): domain Eukaryota; kingdom Metazoa; phylum Mollusca; class Cephalopoda; order Octopoda; family Octopodidae; genus Octopus; species Octopus bimaculoides. Next base: position 54,144,847 of record NC_068994.1, on the reverse strand, counting down.
ATTACGCCCAGCACCAGCAGCAGGAGATTGTGTGGGACATGGACATGCACACAAAACATTTGTTGTTGTTTAACCCCAGGTCAACATAGGCTGAAACAGTTCCAGGCTGAAAGACATTTCCAACCATGACCATCTACAGCTGGATGCCCTTCCTAACGCCAACCACTCCGAGAGTGTAGTGGGTGCTTTTACGTGCCACCGGAATGACAGCCAGTCAGGAGGTACTGGCAACGGCCACGCTCGAAATGGTGTATTTTACGTGCCACCTTCACAGGAGCCAGTCCAGCGGCACTGGCAATGAACTCGCTCGAATGTCTTAGCACGTGCCAGGAAGGCGACGTTGGTAATGGTCACGCTCAAATGGTGCTATTTATGTGCCACCAGCACGAAAACCAGACAGCTGGTGCTCTGGCAATGATCACGCTCAAACGTTTAAAGAAATATTCTCTCTAAAGAAATATTCTCTCTCTAAAAGGAGGTTTTTCTCAAAACAAGAAAAAAAAAAGACATCATCTTTGTCCCCACCACCACACAGCATGCAAAGCTCATTAACTTTACTAAAGAAAATAATAATTAAACAATATGTCTTTGACTCCCTTTTTTTTTTTCTGTCTTTTTACAGCAACTTACC
>NC_068994.1:54139927-54143822 GCF_001194135.2 Octopus bimaculoides | reverse complement strand
CACACACACACTTGTGCATGTGTGACATTCACCAACAAACATATGCACACACACACACACACACACACACACATACACAGATACACACACACACACACACACACACACAAACATATGCACCACACACAGGTATACACACACACATCACACACAGATATGCACATGCACATACACACACACACAAATACAGGTATACACACACACACCAGTACATGCACACACACACCAACACAGCAACATATACACATACAACACAACGTACACATTCGCACACACACTCACACACACACAAACACCAACATGGACATGCTAACACACACACACACAAACATACACATATACATATACACACACAAATACACATGCACACGCAACACTCACCCATAGATACACATGCACACACACACTCATACACAAGTGGTTTGTCTGTGGCCATCCATCAATGGACAGACAGTCCTCAGTGTCTCTGCTCAGACCTACATTCTACCAAACCTTTGTGGTCATTGATTTTCAGGATATTCTTCATGTTCTTTTGATTGCTTCCATTGTGCCTGGGTTTGAGGCTTTTTTTTTTGTTTCCTTATTCTTTTTCTTCTTTCTTTTATTATTTGAAATTTTAATTTTTTTTATTTTTGCAGTTGTTAAACCATTCAACCTTACCAAACCGGCTTTCAGGAAAGTTCCGATTCCCCAGCCTGTAAGTTAACATGTTACTATATATAGGGAGAGAGAGAGACAGACAGATTGGTAGGTAGACAGATAAATAGAAAGAGGGAGAGAGAGAGAGAATGACCGATAGATAGATAGGTAGATAGGTAGGTAGGTAGGTAGGTAGGTAGGTAGGTAGGTAGATAAAAGAGAGAGACAGATAGACAGAGAGATACACAGACAGACAGAAAGAAAGAGATAGATAGATAGACAGACAGGTAGACAGAAAGAAAGAGATAGATAGACAGATAGATAGATAGATTTAATATGAGCTGGTAGTGGGAACATCTATATGTTTGTGTGTGTGTCTGTGTGTGGTTGTATTTGTATGCAAGAGAGAAAGCAAAAGTTAGAGAGAGAGAGAGTGTGTGTATATGTGTGTAAGTATGTATGTATGTATGTATGTATGTCCTGGGTATCACACTAAACTATATCTGGTGTTGAGACTCCAGTTTAGGAATTCCGAGTCAGCCCTTAATTACCGTTACTCCCAGGACCATTCTGATCTGGGAACAGTAATACCTGTCAGGGGTCCTGTCTATGGGTTAAATAGATTGTTCCCTAAGGTAGAGGAAGCACCTGTTAATTTTCAACAAATCCATGGGGAAGGTAGCTCTTGTAGGAGAAGAAAGATACTGATGTAAAATAGGGACCAGTCATCTTACAATGCTTGTCACAGGAATCTACTATGATTTCTATTATAGGCACAAGTGTCTTCTACTATAGCCTCGGGCCGACCAAAGCCTTGTGAGTGGATTTGGTAGATGGAAACTGAAAGAAGCCTGTTGCATATATATATATATGTGTATATATATATATATATGTGTGTGGGTGCGTGTGTTTGTCCCCTCCCCATCACTTAGCTGTTCAGCAAAAGAGACCGATAGGATAATTACTAGGCTTACAAAGAGTAAGTCCTGGGGTCGATTTGTTCGACTAACAACTGTGCTCCAGTACGGCCACAGTCAAATGACTGAATCAAGTAAAAGAATATAATGTCATCTTTTTGCGTGACAAGTTTGCTGTATTGGGGGACAATTAACAGGTGAGAGAGTGAAGACCATCCCATCAATGTAGTCAAGGTAGGTAATTCCGACTGAAGAAAAAAAAAAGCACATATTATAAATTATAATTATTAAATATAAAAAGTAAACAAACTCCAAAATTCTTGTAAAAACAGGAATTTATTGCATGGCATTCAGTGTGTATTTCAGGAAATGGCTACTGTATTGATGTTAGGCACAATTTCATCTCGCTTTCAAGCTCGATCTATATATTATGTGTAACGCTATTAAACCCCCATGCTGTGAGTTCAGCTCCATAACACATTAAATATTGCGTCATAAAGGCAAAATGATTTCTGCTTTGCATCAGTGTCATGACAAAGTAAGCAAAGTGTGTGCATGCTTGCATATGTGCATGTGTGCGCATGCGCACGTTTGTGTGTGATATCACATGTGTTGGCCATCTGTTAATTAAATCAGTTTTTAGAGGTATTCTACTTCATCTGAGCGTATAAAATTGAAATAATGAACATGCATTATTGTATTGCACATGTGTGTGTGTATGTGTACATATCTAAATGCAACTGTATATAATATATACAGTTATTTGTATCTAAGGTATTGTATACATGATAGTGTTTATGTTTACATGCATTCATAGGTACAACACATCAACTGTTTTCAATTCCTAGTAATGTTTATATGCATATATTTGTATATTTATTCTGTCTGTCTGTTTGTCTATCTATCTGTCTGTCTGTCTATCTATCTGTCTATCTTTCTATCTATCTACCTGTCTGTTTGTCTGTCTGTCTATCTATCTTTCTATCTGTCTGTCTATCTGTCTGTCTGTCTATCTATCTGCCTACCTACCTGTCTGTCTGTCTGTGGTTTAGAAGTTTGTTTTCTAAACCACATGGTTTTGAGTTCAGTCCTACTGCATGGCATCCTACATCTACCCCCCCCCCCAGGTGGGAAACTATACAACTAGTTGTGGTTCATCCCTTACTGCAGAAGCATCTCGTCATGTGACGTAATAAAGGTGTCTCATTAAATGTATGCATGTATGTATGTGTTGTAGTGAAAATGGTACACTCCTTCCCATGTGACAAAGTGGTATGACCCAGCCATTATAAAGTCAGACAGTCAATCGTCGTAGGAAGGTCAGTAGTAGTAGTAGAGTCATTGTAGAAGTTCTCAGTTGGAGTCAGTGTCCGTTATGTGATATATACGAGTTCAAGTCACCGTCAAGGTAGACGTTTCAAAGCTGTTGTCTTGCGGAGCTATCAGTGATAGCAGAATAGATGAGTGAAAGATAATAAGACAAGGAATACCAATACATCATAATAGAATATTACAGTGCTGACGACAACATGCAAGTGGACAAGGATCCACATTATAACAGTGTGTATGTATTTGTATGTGTGTCTGTGTATATATGTTTGTGTGATTGTGTTTCTTTTCCTTCTTTGTGTGCAGTGGTTGTAAATAAGCATCACAGCCGTACAAATGGTGTCTTTCATTTCCAATCTTCCATGAAAAGCAAAATATGTTCAGCCATAGAGAAATGTTATCTTGCATTGGAAACAGGTGAGAGAGAGAGAGAGAGAGAGAGAGAGAGTATCAGGTAGAGCGTCCAACCATAGAAAATTTGTCTCATCAAATTCCATCTGACCCATGCAAGCATGGAAAAGTGGACATTAGAACAATGCTGATGATGATGATGTGTATGTGTGTGTGTGTGTACACATATATATGTGTGTGTGTACGTATAAATTTAATGTTGCAATATATACTCTACTGTTTTCTTTTGATATTGCAATGTTAATGTCACAATAACTATGAAGCAAATTAAAATACGTGTGCAATTAAACATCTAAATTGTAATAGGAACAACCCACTCTATACATAGGAATTTTTTAATTATGGATAATTATTTTGATATATATAATACAGATCATCATCATCATCATCATCGTTTAACGTCCGCTTTCCATGCTAGCATGGGTTGGACGATTTGACTGAGGACTGGTGAAACCGGATGGCAACACCAGGCTCCAATCTAATTTGGCAGAGTTTCTACAGCTGGATGCCCTTCCTAACGCCAACCACTCAGAGAGTGTAGTGGGTGCTTTTACGTGTCACCCGCACGAAAACGGCCACGCTCGAAATGGTGTCTTTTA
>NC_068994.1:54137014-54139865 GCF_001194135.2 Octopus bimaculoides | reverse complement strand
CCCGCACAAGCCAGTCCAGGGGCACTGGCAACGATCTTACTTGGCTTGCCGGGTCTTCTCACGCACAGCACATTTCCAAAGGTCTCGGTCAGTAGTCATCGCCTCGGTGAGGCCCAATGTACGAAGGTCTTGCCTCACCACCTCAGCCCAGGTCTTCCTGGGCCTACCTCTTCCACGGGTTCCCTCAACTGTTAGGGTGTGGCACTTTTTCACGCAGCTATCCTCATCCATTCTCACCACATGTCCATACCAGCGCAATCGTCTCTCTTGCACACCACAACTGATGCTTCTAATGTTCAGCTTTTCTCTCAAGATACTTACACTCTGACGGGTATTCACATTGACATTACACATCCAACGGAGCATACTGGCTCCAAAATATATTATAGATATGTACACAGACATATATGTATAGATATGTATATATATGCTGGTGGCACATAAAAAGCACCATCTGAACGTAGCCGATGCCAGTACACCTTGACTGGCTCCCATTCCAGTGGCACATAAGAAGCACCATTCGAATGTGGCTGATGCCAGTGCCGCCTGACTGGCTCCCAATGGTTGGCATTAGGAAGGGCATCCAGCAGTAGAAACATTGCCAGATCAGATTGGAGCCTGATGCAGCCACTGGCTCTCCAGACCTTGGTCAAACTGTCCAATCCATGCCAGCATGGAAAACAGATGTTAAACAATGATGGTGATGATATATATATATATATACATACATATATGTACATGCATATACATATATATGTATGTATATTTGTATGTGTGTGTACATGTTTGTGTGGGTGTATGCACATGTGTATGCACGTGTGCGTAAGTGTTTGTGTATAAATAAATATCTATTGTTTCCCTGATATTTTTGCATACTGTCTCACAATGATTAAGCCTTTTGTTGACAAATTATTCTATTAATACCTTCTGCTTACCCTGAGTAATTTATTCATGGGACATTCCTGGTGGCTGTGTATATCAGTTGTATGTATGTTTGTATGTGTTTGTGTACATACAAAGAAGAGAGAGTGTGTGTGCGACTGTTTGTTTGAATAAGTCTACATGTTTTTGTGTATATATATGAGAGAAAAGAGAAATATGAATGTGTGTATGTGTAGATGCTGTGCGGGTGATTGAATGTGTGTGTGATAGAGAGGGGGGGGGAGAATCAGACAAACAGAAAGTAGATAGTTTCTGTGCATTTATATGAGCGTGTTTAATATATGAGCCAGAGAGAGAGAGAGATTATACTTATGTGTAAGAGAGAGAGGAGAAAGGGGGAGACACAGAGAAAGTGAGATAGTTTGTATATGTCCTTCAGTGTGTGTGTGTGTGTGTGCAAAAGTGCATGTGTTTGTGTGTTCGAAAGTGAGTGGCAGATTATGTATACATACATGTGTGTGTGTGTGAGAGAGAGAGAGAGTGTGTGTGTGTCGGTGTTTGTGTGTAAGAGAGTGAGCATGGGTCTACGAGACTGGATATGTTATTGTATATAAGTTGTGTCGGAGGGGAGGGGTATGAAAATAAAATGGAGAGGGGGTAAGTGTATGTATGTGTATGTGTGTGTGTGTGTATATATATATATATATATATATATATATATATATATATATATATATATATATATATATATATTTATATATACACACATCTATATATACATATAAATATATATATATATTTATATATTAGTGTGTCAAGGAAAGGAATGTATTTGCACCTGTGAAGGTATATATACATTTGTGTATGTGTATGTGTGTTTTTACATGTGTGTGAATATATGTGTATATCTGTGTGTGTGTGTATAATGTTTACAGTTTAGTTTGTGCAGATTGTGAAGGTCACATATGTCTTGTGTGTGTTCATATGCTTAGCACTTGTGTGTGTGTGTGTTGTTTTGTTTATATGCAAATGTGTGTTAATTTATGTGTGTGGATGTGTGGTTACAAACGTGTGTATATAAGCATCTACTTAGCATGTGTATGTATATTTTGTATGTATTCTGTTGTTTGTTTTTTCTGCCTATAATTAATTCATTAGTTGCTCTGTCATTTGATAAAGCCATTAATTAACGTTGCATTGTCATGTATTTGTTACTCAGCAATGTCGATTGCTCTAATTGTATGTTATCAACATGTGGTTATTGTTGTTGTTGTTGTTGTTGTTGTTGTTGTTATCGTTGTTGCTCTTTAGGCCCAGGTCAAACCTCATCCAGTAAACCTGTCTTCAAAAGGTTTCCAACCATGACCATCCTGTGTTATGATAAACCAGGAACTACACTGTCCAACTTATTTTTGCTTACTGAAGAGAAGCATCCAGTCATAGAAACCTCTGACTCACCAGGCTCAGTGCAGACCTGTGACTCACCAGGCTCAATGCAGACCTGTGACTCACCAGGCTCAATGCAGACCTGTGACTCACCAGGCTCAGTGCAGACCTGTGACTCACCAGGCTCAATGCAGGCCTGTGACCCACCAGTCTCAATGCAGACTTGTGACTCACCAGACTCAATGCGTACCTGTGACTCACCAGGCTCAATGCAGACCTGTGACTCACCAGGCTCAATGAAGACCTTTGGCTCAAATTGTTCTACCCATGACAGCATGGAAAAAGGCTCTTAAATGCTGCTGCTGTTGACGATGATGATGATAATGAAGGCTGGAGAGAGATTTGGCTGCTATTTTTGGTCAATCAACCTATCGTGTAGAGGCCCCACATTAACTTATACACCATCAAGTTATACAGTAAGGTGGACTAGTCTAACTTTGCATTGTAAAGTTATACAGCAGGATGGACAGTGGACTGGTCTAACTTTGCATTGTAAAGTTATACAGCAGGATGGACAGTGGAC
>NC_068994.1:54134728-54137004 GCF_001194135.2 Octopus bimaculoides | reverse complement strand
AACTTTGCATTGTAAAGTTATACAGCAGGATGGACAGTGGACTGGTCTAACTTTGCATTGTAAAGTTATACAGCAGGATGGACAGTGGACTGGTTTAACTTTACACTTGAGTTATACACCAGCGTGGGCTGGTCTAACTGAGCAATGCTAAGTTATTCACTAATACAGACTGGCTTAACTCTATACCATCAAGTTACTAACAAATATACACTGGTCTAAGTGTACACAGTCAAGTTACTAACTGGTGTAAACTAGTCTAACTACATGCCATTAACTTGCTAGATGATATGCTCTGGTCTAACTGCACACCAACTCGCTAACTAATGCAACAAGTCTAACATTGGTGGTTCTCAATCATTTTAATATCTGGGCCAGATCCCAAATCTGGATATTTTTAGGGGGCCACACCAAAAAAATGTAAAGCACAAGTCAATTAGGGAAGGGAGATTGTCAAGGGCCACCTGAAGAATGCTTGAAGGCCTCATGAGGCTCTGAGAGCCATGATGGAAGACAATTGTTCTAAATGATTATTCAACTTGTTAGAAATAGCAGCCAAATCTCCATCCCACCATAACCTTAAAAAAACAACATATAGATATTGTCATTCAGCAGTACAATAAACTTGAAGAAAAGGATGGGGTGGTCATGGCTGGAATGCCTTTTATCTTATATCTGCTCAATCAGAGCCTACTTGGAAAAAGGAAAAAGCAATAATATCTAACACTTTCTTGTTCACCCTTCCGTTTTCCAACTTTATTTAATAATCCTGTGTTATGTCCCCGTTTCATAATAGCCCTTATTTTTGTATTTTCTAGATACCAAAATTAGGAAAAGCAAAGCCAGTACCAAAAACATTATATGAGGAACCAAGTGAATTCAAAACCCTCTACAGCATCAAGAAGAACAATAAAGTGCTCGCAGAGGTTGGTCTGACTTCCTTCAATTATTGTACTTTCTGTTTTGCAAGAATCATTAAACTTTCTTTATTCCAATTTGCAGTGCTTTTAGATTGCCCCAGCACCTCTTTTAATATATTCGTGGAGACTTTTAAGGACCAGCATGTTGCTCTTGTTACATGACATTAAACAGGTGTGAGGTGATTCTCTTGTTTGATAAGACATCAGTCTTTCGCAGGTTAATTAAGCAATCTCAGATGATTTGGTATCCTATGCTTGTTCAATTAAGCAAACTACTTGAGTTTCATTATCAATATCATCACCACTATCACCACCAACAACAGCAAGCAATACCACCTCCACCACCACCAGCCGTAAAACAATGCCTCAAAAATGTACTCCTCTAACCCATGCTAGCATGGAAAAACAGACATAAAAATAAACAAAGGAATGAACAGTAGCATGCCACAGAGTTAATATAAATTGGTTACCTATGAGCTCATTGTCCAGTGTTCTATAATCTCCACCTGTCCAGCCACACTCAATAATAACTTGAGCTCTTTGTTCTCATTATTTTCATTATCTTCTTATTGACTACTTAATCAGTCCTGACATTGTCAAACAATCAAGACAATTAATTCACCCAAGACTGTTCATGATCCCTTGTATCCATGGTTGGATGATCAGAGCTATTGAATTCCAGTGAAATCCAGCTCTTCTTGCATGCAAACACTATTGATCCTATTCTGTAGACGCCCTTCCTTCCATTTTCCAATCATGTCAACTGAGCCATTTCTGAGATGACCCCCATCAAGGCCATATTTCTAAGTAATCACACTGTCCATTCTTTATTCTTCATCATTATCGTTTAACGTCCACTCTCCATGCTGGCATGGCTTAGACGGTTTGACTGGAGCTGATGAGCCGGATAGCTGCACCAGGTTCTAGTCTGACTTGGCAAGTTGTTTTTCTCTATATATGAAATACTCTTGGCTTGAATACCTTTGTCAGAACAAGGCTGACCAAAGGCTAAACCACAACGCAATGCCAATATACTCTAGTGAGGAGCTTGCCTAAACTAGATCTTTGTGTGGCTGACAAAACCAGAGCTGTTCAAATACTTCAACATAGTAGTTTGGCCTCTGGCCTGGCCTGGTCTGATCTGGTCTGATATGTTAGAATGCCTTCCAGATGCTTCTCTCACACAGCACATAAACCCATATCAGTCGAACATTGAACGTATGATATTCGTTGTGGCAATTCTTCTTATTTCATGAAAATTCAATGTAAATAGTAAATCATTTTTTCTGCTTTCAGCAGCATTATAACTGTTTCCCTGAGAGGACAAAAAAAAAAAATCATCTTTTGTTTCCTTACAGC
>NC_068994.1:54124149-54134184 GCF_001194135.2 Octopus bimaculoides | reverse complement strand
TATATATATATATAAATATATATGTATATATCTATACACATGCCACCACCACCACCACCATGTTTACTGGTTGTATTTTATATACTCCCCCCTTTCACTCTCACTCTCTCTCTCTCTTTCACATTCTATCTCCCCACTCTCTCTCATTTCCTATCGCTCCACTCTCTCTCCTTCTTTCTCTCTTTCTCTCCTTTTTATAAAACCTTTCATATACCTGTATAAAATTTTTCCTCCTTTATTCTTGCATGTTTACACATTTGAATCCATATTTCTATTTAAAACATCCTAGAAATGTAACACTGTATATTGATTTTACCATGTTTATGTAGCTACAGGCACTGGTATGGCTGTATGGTCGACAAACCTGTTATGCAATCATGTTGTTTTCGGTTCAATACCATTGTGTGACACCCATGACAAGTGTCTTCTACTGTAAACCTGGGTTGAACAATGCCTCGCGAAAGGTTTTTGAATAACAGAAACTGTGCAGAAAACCTTACCTCGCTTTACCTGTTTCAGCCATTCGACGGTGGCCATGCCTGAGCACCACCTTGAAAGGTTTTAATCAAATGAATTGACCCCAGGATGTTGTTTCTTTTAATAATAATAATAATAATGATAATGAGACTATTGCTTGAGGAGACCTAATGAGTCAAGTACATCAACATCAACATCAAAATTAAATCAAATGGAAATTGTAGTTGTGACCTCCTTGTGTCGGTAGCACGTAAAAAGCACCATCCAAACGTGGCCGATGCCAGCCCCCTCTGACCCCTGTGCCAGTGGCACGTAAAAAAGCACTCACTACATTCTCGGAGTGGTTGGCACTAGGAAGGGCATCCAGCTGTAGAAACGCTGTCAGATCAGATATGTCTTCCCCCCCATCATTGCCTGACAACTAGTAATTGTGTGTTTATGTCTCTGTAACTTAGCAGTTTGGCAAAAACAACTGATAGAATATGTGCTTGACTTTAAAGAAAAAGAAGTATTGGGGTTAATTCATTTAACTAAAATCCTTCAAGGTGGTGCTACAGCATGGCCACTGTCTAATAACTGAAACAAGTAAAAGATAAAAGCTACAATTTATATTGAATTCTGTTATTTGTCATTTGGAAGAATATTTTTGCCATCCTTGGTAATATCAGGAAATACAATAATAATAATTTAACTTTCTATTAAATTTCTTGGTGCTTATACAAAATCATGAAGTGAATACTAATTTTCAAAATAAAAAATATTTATTAACCTTAAAATAAAATTAAGCAAAACAAAATTCTTATTTGCGTACTTGCAATAAATATGTCGATTTTTTTTTTTTCTTTTCCTGTGTCCTTTTTTTCTGAATTTTATCACCATGTTGGCAATTTACTCCCTTGAAAACCCATCTCGGCGAAACTTCATTTAAGAAATTTCTGTTTTTCAGAAAATTATAAGACATTTATTTTGCACCTCTCCTTGCCTTTTAGCTTATACCTGCTTCAGTCATTAGACTGTGGCCATGCTGGGGCATCCACCTTGAAGAATTTTTAGTCAAAGGAATTGCCCCCAGTACTTCTTTTTTCAGCCCGGTATATATTCTCTCAGTCTCTTTTGCCAAACAGCTAAGTTACAGGGATGTAAACACACCAACGCTGGTTGTCAAGCAGTGGTGGGGACCAACACAGACACAAAGACACACCTATATATATATATATATATATATATATATATATATATATATATATACAACAGGTTTCTTTCAGTCTCCGTCTACCAAATCCACTCACAAGGCTTTGGTTGGCCCAAGGTTATAATAATCTGTGGCTACGTTCTGAGTTCAAATTCTGCCAAGATCAACTTCGCTTTTCATCCTTTCAGGGTCAATAAATTAAGTACCAGTTGCATGCTGGGGTCGATGCAATCGACTTAAACCCTCCCCCAAAATTTCAGGTCTCATGCCTTGAGTAGAAAAGAATATTGAAGCTTAACAAGTTTCTGTTTTTTTATTGGTTTTTTTTTTTGTTTTTGTTTTTTTTCAGGAGCATCTGAAGGAATTGGCTAACCTTGAACTGAAGTGTGCTGACCCAACACTGAAGGAAAAAACTTACCTGAAACTGAGAGAAATAGAAAACGAGAGAAATAAACTGTTACAATTCAACAAAAAGAAGTGCATCAGTATGCCAAATTTTGAGGTAAACCACACCGTTCTGCTTTCTTTTTTCTTTTTTTCCCCCTTCAAATCCCTCTCATTTGTCTTTTATAAAAAGACTGGAAGGAAAAATTTCAATGTTCTGACATAAACTGTGTCTGAATCTGCAAAAGAAATAATTGAAGAGTCGCAGTTGTAATGCTTGTGGTTAAAGGCCTGTTTGGTTATAATTGGCCAAGGGTTAAACAACCATAACAACAACAACAACAACAACAACAACAACTGCAAGACACAGAGTGAACCAATGGGAGAGCTTGTATTTGTTCACTTGACCTGCAAGAAATATCAGCTAAATCTTCATGCACATCTTTAAAAAAGAAGGAAGAACATGACTATTGTAAGTTTCAGACATACCATCTCTGCAACGAAAGATAAGATGTAAAACTGGGCAAGTTAACCAAATCTAGAATGTCTTTGAAAATAAATCTACAGGGTAAGGTCTATCTTGGAGTACAGGGTAAGATCTAACTTGGATTACAAGACAAGACCTAACTTGGAGTACAGGGCAAGGTCTAACTTGGTGTAAGGCCAAGGATACAGGCATGGCTGTGTGGTTAGGAAGTCTGTTTTGCAAGTACATCTTTTCAGGTTCCTTCTAACCCTGCAGAAAATGTTTTCTGTTTTGAGTTGATTAAAGTCTTCTTAATGAGATTTAGTAAATGACAACTGTACTGAATCCTGTCGAGACCCAATGTTGCTTTTGAACAGTGGATTTAATCCATTGCCCAGTTTAACATCATTGCCTGTCCCTTTGGCCTTTGGTTCTTTTAGGTCATTCCAATCTGTTGCTAGTAATTGGACCCTATTTCTTGATTTGGTGATAACTTACTTCTTTCTATCCTTCCATATGTTCTAGAGGTCCCTAAAAAAGGGTTAATGAGTCCCACTTTTCTTGCTCTCATTTATAAAAAATATAAGAATTTACATGATGTATGAAACATTTATGACATTTTCTAGGGGTCTGTTAGTATTTTGGCTAAGGTTGAGACTTGGGATTCCAAATCTGTCGGAAGGAGGACATTGGAGGAGAAAGGGAAGGAAATTTTAATGTCATGCAAGGGTTGTATTCTGTCGGTAGACACACACACACACCCACAATGAACCAGCAGGAAAGCTTGTACTGGGTTGCTTGACCTTCTAGAAATAGCAGCTAAATCTCCATATATGTCTTTAAAAAAAAAACAAAGACATGAATACTGTAGTTGAAAACATACTATGTCAGACACACATACGAGGGGGTACTGAAAAGTTCCAGGCTTTAAGGTACCACGAAAGGCCTGGCTGGAGGCCCAACCTTCCAAGTTTTTTTACAGGGCTTAGAAAAACTGAACGACCACTGCAATAAGTGTGTGAATCTGAGAGAGGAATATGTCAAAATAAAATCATAATTAACTGATCCTCCTGAATTTTCTTTTACCCAAAGCCAGGAACTTTTCAACACCCCTTCATGTCACCCTTATAACCGCAGTCAACCTAGATAAAAATATCATAAGGTGAGCCCACCCCCCACCTCACTCTTTGCTTCAATTCCACCTTGGAAATATCTAAACTTGACCTTAAATTCATGAAATAACTGTATGTAGGTCATGGTATGTAGGGCTTTTCACTGCCTTTCCCATTTAAGAAAAGAAGGGTGTTGTTTATCTATTAATTTCATATCATTTCATATTAAGCCTATCTCTTATTTCTTATCTTTTATCAGTCTGTCTTTCTGTTTGGTTGTCTCTGATGGTCGTCTCATGTTTCTATATTTTATTCACCAAGGAACAAAACTTGCATTATTATTTTATTTATTTGGATTCAAGTAAATCTCTGCTTCTCCTTTCCTCTTTCTATTGTTTTTCCTTTTCTCTCCTTTTTCTTAATTCCACACTGATACATAAATACATTTGCTTAATAAAGTCTCTTGACTCCGTCTGTCACGAATGACCATGGGTGCACCTAAGAGGTTCCCCTCGGGGGTACAAGTCTGGGCAGAAAGTTGCCTCACCAGCGAACACACAACCTAGGGTTGTTATTATGGAAGACCAGCGGTCGCCCACGCATACCAGCTTTTCCCTCTCCAAGCCACTGATGTTATCCAAGGGAAAAGCAAAGGGGTCGATACAGCTTGACACCAGTGATGTCGCAAATCATTTCTACAGCTGAGTGAACTGGAGTGAACCGTCTACCAAATCCACTCACAAAGCTATTGTCAGCCCGAGGTTATAGTAGAAGACACTTGCCCAAGGTGCCACGCAGTGGGACTGAGCCCAGAACCATGCGATTTGTAAGCAAGCTACTTACCACACAGCCACTCCTACACCTATATATAATATATGTATATATATATATATATATATTTCTGTATAGACTGTTTCAAGTGGTGTACAAATTTTTTATGTAAAAGGAGGTTGTTAGAATTTTCAATAATTGTTTATTTAGTGCTTTCATCTCATTTCAGAGAATCATCAGGAATGTATGTATGTATGTACGTCTGTGTGTGTATTGGAATGCTATTTATTATTCTATTATGTTGTCTAGTGTCTAGTGAGCCTTGGTTGTTAATTTTTCATTGGTTGTACACCATATTAGGCAGGGCTATGGTGTTAAGACAAGAATGACCGCGCTAACATATATTTATGTTTTTGTATATTTGTTTTAACCCAGAAATTTACTTTTTCTTTGTATACAAATATTGGACTTAATGGAACTGACATTCATGAGATAAGAAATGGAAAAGTTAAAAGTCTTCTGTAATGCAATATGTAAGATTATTTATGAAAGTAATTCATAGTTTATTGAAGAGAGAATAAGTAGAAAGGGTGAGATTGCTGCATATTGAGTAGTGTGTACATGGTCTGGCCTTACAAAACAAGGCCAGTCCCTTGTGTCGAACATAAGGAAAAGTAGGTGAGAGACCATCTCATGGAGTAAGGTGACATGACTTTGTGTGGACTACTGGACTGTTCTGGTCTAGGATTCAATTCACCGGTTTTTATGATCCTAGAGAGATTTCCTAGAAGGTTTAAGTAGACTATTTAAGAAGGGGGTTCCAGCTCATTTGGTTACACACCAGCCAGCCTGACTGGCTGAACCATGTTCATGTAGGCATTCATGCCATTTATGGTGACACAATTTTTCATAACTGACATTGCCTTTTATGCCAGAATGCTAGGCTGTGGTCCTGGGCTGAGAAACCACAGTGCAAAAGTTCAAAACTCAACAGAAACCTTACTACAAGTGGAATCATCTACTGTGGGCCTAAATGTAGCTCAGTTCTTCATCTGCATATTTGAAGACATTAGTGGCACTGGACAGGCACGGTGGTCATAATTGATATAGATGAAGAGGTCAGCCTGTATTCTTTAACCCTCAGGATTCTTTTGAAATGATTTTTCTTACAGAATATGGAGTCTTTCTTTGTTATATCTCCAGCACAAGACTAGCTTTCTAGCATACATAGATCATTGTGATATCGTTCTTACACCCATCTTGGTTAACCAGAACTTCATTAGCAAGACAAGTGGAACTTATTTCTGCAGATAATGTCCAGATGAGCACAGCTCGTGCTCTCAACATTGTGGCTGTCTCCTCCTAAAACAAAATGGGGAATAGGCCTGGGTATATAAAAAAAAATCCCCTTTTAGTCTTTCTTTCTCTCTCTCCCTCTCATACACACGCACACAAATATACACAAACACACACTATCATCATCATCATCATCATCACCCTCATAGTTTCCTTCCGCAATTTCATGTATCTCCTGCCACCTCACCCCACCCATCTTAGCAATTAATTCCCCGTTAACTCGTTTTTGCACCATTTAATTGCAATAAATCCACCACAGAGAGACAGAATAATCACATATTTTCATTAACCTACGCTAAGTGTCTCATTGTGTCATTAGTGTGGGTCATTAAAGTAGGGGAGGAGGAGGAAGAAGAAGAAGAAGGCAGGGGAGGAGGAAGAGAAGGAAGAGGAAGGAGGAAGATGAGGAGGTGAAGAAGAAGAAGGCAGGGGAAGAGGAGGAGAGCAGCTTGATAAATTGGTAGTTTTGGTGTTTTATAGGTATATGGTGGAGGGGGTGGGGTGGCTGGCCAGTGGTGGTCATTGTAGCTGCGGTAGGGGTGACAATGGGAGAAAGTGTAGTTGTGGTGGGAGATATGGTGGAGGTGGTGGTCATGGTTGTGCTTGCAGTGATGATGCTGGTGGTGGTGATCTGCTGCTGGTGGGCAGTAGTAATAGTAGTAGTAGTAGTAGTAGTAGTAGTAGTAGTAGTAGTAGTAGTAGTAGTAGTAGTAGTGATGGAAGGGGGTGATGGAGGGGGAGTCATCATGGAGAGTGGTGTTTGTTGTTATGGTCATCTTCATTGTTGTCATTGTTATCGTCTTTGTGATAGCGGTGGTCATGGTGAGGTTGTCCTCATCATGGTGATGATAGTAGTAGTGGTAGTGGTGGCAATGGTCGTGGTGGTAGTGGTGGTGGTAGCAGTAGTGGTGGAGGCAGTGGTGGCGGTGACAGTAGTTGGGTGTTGTCGTTGTGGAGGTATTTATGATGGCGGTGTTAGTGGTGCTGGTGGTGTTGGTGGTGGCTGTAGAGTTTGTGATGGCAGTAATTGTCAGAGAAAATTCTTTGGATAGAACACAGACTTGGTCTTGTTAGAGAAAAATTCTTTAATCAATTAGAATTCGAAATGTCTATAGGATTAGTTCATTATTTTTTTCTCTTATAATTAAGATCAGTTTATTAAAAGCTCACCTTATCTATAATCTATGATGCATTTGTGTATGTGTATGCTTGTTGCACATATACATGTAAGCGTGTGTGTGTGTATGTATGGTGAGAAGCTCTTAGTGAATGGTGTCTGTATCAAAATATAATGATATCTTTTGGTCTATTGTTTCTTATACTGTTTTAGCCATCATCTCTGTGACCTTGCCAATGTCTCTGTTGTCTTATTGTGTTTTGTTGGATCTTCTATAGCTTTTGATGTTGCATCTATGGCCTTGCCTGTGCATCTATAGTATTTCTGTGCATTTACACCTTTGCTTATGCATCTATAGCTTTGTGCCCCTACAGCCTTTCTGGTGCACCTGTAGTCTTACTTGTGCTTCTGTGGCGTTCATATTGCACTGCCTGTTCTAGGATTTTTTTTTTCACCTACAGCCTTTCTTGCATACCTCTAGCCTTTGTGGTGCACCTGCAACTTTCCTTGTGCACCTGCAACTTTGCTGCTACATCTATGGTCTTCCTCATGCTCCTGTGGCTTTCTTGGTGCACTGCTTGTTCTAAGATGTCACGTCTGTATCTACTGTATACTCTGAAGTCCATGTTTTGGCTTGTTTATCATCGTTTGTTGAGATGATGGACGAGACATGAAACTAACCAATAACACATCAAGATATCACATAAATGGGTGATGCAGAATATCAGCAAGTATCGCAGCTAGATATCACATAGATATAATTTGTGACAACCACCATTAATTTAATTCAGTTTGTGTGAATCTAATTCTCATTTGTCTAAAAAATGTCGTTAATCTATGCAATAATATTCTTCTACCTGCAGACTCCAACACCTATTAAGATGACAAAAGCAGCTGTCCTCAGAGAAGGAAAAGTTCATTTAAATGAAGAAGAAGCAGAACTAAAATGGTAAATTCAGAAATTTTTAAAAAGTCAATAGAAATAAAGAATACATCAACCTATTTCCAAAATCATTTTCTCCATAACAAAATACAGTGAATGGCTTTCTTACACATTCAAATATGCCTCAAGCAGATTTGAACTTGTAATAACATTGTGTTTATGCACATCACTGCTTGGCGTTGTCACCCTATATTTTATTTATGGTGAGCCACTGAATTGCACAACCAATCATTGAACAATGGTAAGAATATCATAAGAGATTGACCTGTCTCTCATGTCAGTTTGCAGCACTTCCCTTTCTGGTGTCTGTAGCTGAAGAGGAGATAATCACTTTGAAATGTATGCGTCCAACAGTCTAATTTCGGGGACACTGTGGACTGCCTTGTTGTATTTACACCTATTTGTCTATAGTGGGAAATTTTCTCCATGACAAATTACTGAGAATGGTTTTCTCATGGGGTCAAATAGGCCTCAAGCATATCTGAACTGCTAACAAGCTTGTATTTATACGTTAAGTCTGAATACAAGTTAGTGCGGTCACTGCTGGAACACCCTTCATCATAAGTCTGAAGCTAAGCAACCACAACAACAACAACACTAATAACAACAACAAAAATAACAACACTAATAACAACAACAATAACAATGACAAAGCACTAATCTCCACTGAACTGATTCCTCCCTCATTTAATTGACTTCGTTTATCAAATTAATAAATGAGATCAGTAATGAATTGTTTGCGTAATTGTTCATTTTCACATCCACTGATTAGTAAATCCAACATTTTTTATTATGTAATGTATTGTTGTATTGGTGTAGGCATGGTTGTGTGATTGCGAAGTCTTCTTCCTAACCACATGGTCTCAGGTTCAGTCCCACTGAGTGACACCTTGGACAACTGTCTTCCATTGTAGCCCCAAGATATCCAAAAGCCTTCTGAGTGAATTTGACATACAGAAACTGCTATAAGTCTAACATATGTGAGTGCATATGTGTGTGTGTGCATATATATATATTATCATTATCATCATCATCGTTTAACGTCCATTTTCCATGCTGGCATGGGTTGGACGGTTTGACTGAAGTCTGGAGAGCCAACGGCTGCACCAGGCTCCAATTTGATCTGGCAAAGTTTCTACAGATGGATGCCCTTCCTAATGCCAACCACTCCGAGAGTGTAGTGGGTGCTTTTACATGCCACCGGCACGAGGGCCAGTCAGGCGGTACTAGCAACGACCACATCCTTTTCTATTCTAGGCACAAGGCCTGAAATTTTTGGGGAGGATCCAGTCGATTAAATTGACGCCAGTACACAACTGGTACTTAATTTATCGACCCCGAAAGGATGAAAGGCAAAGTCGACCTCTGTGGAATTTGAACTCAGAGTGTAAAGACAGACAAAATACTGCTAAGACTTTTGCCCAGCATGCTAACAATTCTGCCAGCTTACTGCCTTATAATATGATATAATATGATATCGTATAATAAAATATGATGTATTATGTGTTTAGCTTTTGTTAATAACCTTGAAGCTTAACATGCTTTAAAGATATAACATTGCATTAATAAAAGGCTTAAATTTAAAATAACACATCAAGTATTTGGTGAACCATCAAAGCACCCCATCTTTATGGAACGCTTCAAAATGGTGGGTGGAGGAGGGTAGCAGAATACCATAGTAGAATACCTGTCTGCTGAGGTACCATAAATATTCTGAGAAACTAAATGCAATATTTTGTGAAAGTGGAAGTGTTTGGTTATACTAGTAAAAATATTTATAGCTTAAGTTAACAGATGAAAGCGGCTGTCGGTTTGTGGTATAATCATTAGCATGTTTCTTCCAGACTATGATAGATATATAGATACCAGATTGGAGTCTCTCATCTATTCTTTTTCTGTCCCAGTGTATTTGATGATATATGTGAATGTATATGATTTTATGTGTGTGTAGACCACATCTGTATATAATATGATTGTGTGTGTAGCTGTCTAAAGATCCATGAGTCAGAGCAAAACTGGCACTCATATATTGGTGTACATAATTGTTAAGACTGTTCTTTTCAACCTTTACTCAACTTCTAGTTAGAAGCCAATTGTTAAAATGGCAGTTTTGAGAACATTTTTTTAATAATGATAATAATAATAATAATAATAATAATAATAATAATAATAATAATAATAATAATAATAATGATGGATTCAAATTTTGCTATAAGG
>NC_068994.1:54121722-54124083 GCF_001194135.2 Octopus bimaculoides | reverse complement strand
TCACTGGTACTTAACTTATTGACCCCGAAAAGATGGAGGGCAAAGCTGATCTTGGTGGAATAATAATAACAATAATAATAATAATAATAATGATTTCATTTATTTGCCACAAGAGCGAAGAGACAGTACAGCAACAGACGAATCAGAAATATTCTAATTTCTGGTTTGTCTGTCGCTGTACTGTCCTTTTTACATTCTGCCAAAAAATTTAGCAGTGGAATCGTTGTTAATATTTGATCTTTGTTGATGATATGAATATGCTTAAATATCTAACTTGTCCTTTATGCATGAAGTCTATGTGGTCATCTGATGAGAATGGTTTTCTTTGTAATGATGTAATGCTTTCATTGATCAATTAAAGGAGTCACTCGAAACAGCTGTAATGTATTGAAACTTATACATCTTTGTTACTCATTTATATTTTACTCACCTACCCTGAAATCTGCACTTTGGAATTATTTGGAAAGTATCTTTATATAAAGTACTTGTTTGAACAAACAAGAGTGGATTTATTCACTAAGTTGGATCATGCTATCTGCATACACTGCATGAATATCGGGTGGAAAAAATTCTATGTAGAGTTTGATAATCATCTGATATTGTCTGAGTGTGTAAATAAGCTCATCCTAACAAGGGACCTAATTCAACTGAATCTAAATTATATTTCTGTTGGTACTGTTACTGTAGATCTCTCTCTCAGAGATTTAAAAACAAGTTGTTTTTCTCTATATGAGATCAGTGACTGTGTGTCACTTAAAGAATATATATATGAAGATAGCTTCCGTCACTAGCTTGTGGTTAACTCACACTGATGACTGATAACATCCAGAAACCTAGGTCTGTGAGTATCACATAAGGCTAGAGATGGGAGCGATGAGCTCCCTTGCAAATGCTATAAGGACACAGACTGTATTAATATCAATACAGTATTGTATCTTGTGTGTGTGTGTAAATATATAAATATATATAAAAGTAAATATATGCATTTATTCATTTGTATGTTTGTTTTCAAGGCTTGAGGAACTGGAAAAAGGAGGAAAAGAAGACAGGCAGTTTGTGAAATGGCAGAGCACAATGAAAGAACAAGATATGAAACAGTCAATGCTAGAATTGGAGAAGCTACGATTAAAATCGAAAATTATTCGAGAAGATGCCATTCTAGCAAAAGAGAAACTACAGGAGGAGAATCGACGTACAGTGCTGCAATTGAAACAAGAAGTAAGATTCTTCACCTCATATTAATCTCATATGAGATTCTTCAACCTAATGCCCTTCAGACAAATGCCCTTCAGCCTAATGCCCTTCAGACAAAGGACATTAAGTTGAGGAAATCAGTAGAGTTGGAATACCTTACCATCTTTAGTTAATTCTCTTTATGTTTGGAATTCAAATCCTGCCATGGTTCACTTCACCTTTCAACCTTCTAGGATCAATAAAACAGGATATAAGTTAACCTTGGCAAAGCTGGGTGGTTAAGGATTTTGATTTACAAGCACATCTTTGTGTTTGATCTCACTGCCTGATACCTTGAGCAAGTACCTTCATCTATTGCCTTAGATTGGTCAATAATTTGTAAATGACATTCAGATGGAAGAAGTTGTTAGCTTCAGATATCTACGTGACCTGATCAGCAGTGGAGCAGGGCTCTCTAAAAGCATAGTAACCGGAATAAGAACGGGCTAGAAGAAGTTCAGGGAGCTATTATCTCAGCTGGAATTAAAGGGTTTCCCTCAAAGAGTGAAAGGAAGATTGTATGTTACTTACATACAAAGTGAGATCCTATGTGGTAGTGAGACATGAACATTAAACCCTGAAGATTTGTGAAGGCTACGAACAAACAAAGCAAACCCACTTTATTTGATGTGTAATGTTAGTGTACATGAATGATGAAGTACAAATGAGCTGAGTAAAAAAGACTGTGTATAAGGGGAAACAGATGCAGCATGCAAGAGAGATTAGAAGATTACATTAGTATGGTTATGGAATATATATGGATGATGACGGCTGTATAAAGAAGTGTGGGATGCTTAGAGTAAATTTAACTTATAATTGGAGAAAACCCTCAAAGACATTGGATAAAGTGGTAAAGACTGACCTCCAGATGCTGGGCCTCATGGAGAAGATGCCAAGAGACCACAGCGATTGAATACATACAGTGTTTCAGAGAGCTATAGAATCTGTTGCTGGTGCATGTACCCAAGTATGTCTCTGTGTGTGCAGATGCATGTGTGAGTGTATATGTGCCTCATGCCAAAATTTGAAACCACTATTATTATTATTATTAGTAGTAGTAGTAGTAGTAGTAGTAGTAGTAATAGCAGCAGCAGCAGCAGTAGTAGTGGTAGTAGTAGTAGTAGTAGT
>NC_068994.1:54120393-54121712 GCF_001194135.2 Octopus bimaculoides | reverse complement strand
TAGTAGTAGTAGTAGTAGTAGTAGTAGTAGTAGTAGTAGTAGTAGTAGTAGTAGTAGTAGTAGTAGTAAGGTGACAAACTGGCACAATCGATGGTATGTCAGATAAAATGTTTAGTGGCATTTCACCCGTCTACATTCTGAGTTCCAATTCCACTGAGGTTGACCTTTACCTTTCGTCCTTTCAGGGTCAATAAAATAAGTACCAGTTACATACTGGGCTCGATGTAATTAACTAGCTCCTTCCCAAAAAATTCAAATCTTGTACCTGCAACTGAAACAATTATTATTATTATTATTATTATTATTATTAATATTATTATTATTATTATTATTATTATTATTATTATTATTATTATTATTAATATTATTATTATTATTATTATTATTATTATTATTATTATTATTATTATTATTATCATTATTATTATTATTATTATTATCATTATTATTAGTATAATAATTTTATTGTTATTGTTATTTGCTATTTTTGTTATTTATTTTCCAGACAGAGGAGATGCTGCAAGACTATCTTCAACAACAGCTTGAAGAAGAACAACAATCAAAGTAAGTATGATCTGGTAGGTGCATTCCCAGACATGTAGGGGTCTTGTAGCAGCCAATGCCTAAATTAGTTGGCAGGTAAACTTCCAATCAATGTATATATAAGCACACACATACACAAACACAGAAAACAGGTGTACTATTCAATGCTTTATGAACATGCACGCATTTCATCAAAATGCTATAATAGTTACATAACATTTGTAATAGTTACATAACATGATGTAATCTTGCATTTCATCTCATCAGTGTTCTGCAATATCATCATCATCATTATCGTTTAACGTCCATTTTCCATGCTGGCATGGGTTGGACGGTTCGACTGGGGTTTGGGAAGCCAGGAGGCTACACCAGGCCCCAATCTGATCTGGCAGTGTTTCTACAGCTGGATGCCCTTCCAAACGCCAACCACTGCGAGAGTGTAGTGCGTGCTTTTTACATGCCACCGGCACGGGTCAGAGGGGGCTGGCATTGACCACGATTGGATGGTGCTTTTTATGGGGGGTCACAACTACAATTTCCATTTGATTTGATTTTGATGTTGATGTACTTGACTCAAATATATATATATAGAGAGAGATAGATAGACAGATAGATAAATAGATATATACACACACACATTGTTTTTTACTTGTTTCATTTGACTGTAACCATGCTGTAGCACTACCTTTAGTCGAACAAATCAACTCCAGAACTTATTCTTTATAAGCTTGGTACTTATTCTATCGGTCTCTTAGCGGTTCAGCAAAAGAGACCGA
>NC_068994.1:54115772-54120383 GCF_001194135.2 Octopus bimaculoides | reverse complement strand
TATATATATATATATATATATATATATATATATATATAGAGAGAGAGAGAGAGAGAGAGAGAGAGAGAGAGAGAAAGAGAAAGAGGGAGGGAGCAAGAGTGAGATAAACAAATGCTTTCATAGTATCATGATATATTGCAGGAAGGTTGTTCAAGAGATTGCAGAAGGTCAAAAAATGGCAAAAGATGCCAAGAAAAAAGTGCATGAACAGAAGAAGAAGATAGGTAAGTTTAGCTTTCTTTTATCTCTACATCTGTTTTATTATTTGGGTATACATACTTATATACATACATACATATATGTCTATATACATATACATATATGTATATGTATATGTATTTATACATATATACATACATATATATCTTTAAAGCACTCTGTTAAATGAATTTGGTTAACGATATATCAAAGTAATCAAATATCAATAAATGGGAGTAGAATAAACATCCGTGGTAATTCTTCATAAATGACAAGTAAATCCAAATATTGCTCAGAAGAATTTTAAGAAATTTCAGATATATTAATTTGACTGGTACTTCATACCTTTTCCTGTATCTAAAGATGCTGGCATAAGAGAAATGATCATCAATAATGTATGGTGTAATCACCAATTAAAGGTGCGATTTCCTCCATTCTTATTGTTGTTATATAAAATATTGGTTCCAGTGTGAAGTGATGAAGCTGTTGTAAACGATATATTAACAGTAATATTTCTAACTCCATTTTTTCAATAGTTTTATTATATTTTTGGGTGATTTGTGGATTTTCAGTTTATTGAAGTAGGAGCTACAGAAGGAAGCCTCCATTATTCCACTTCCAGAGAGCTGCTTCCCACAGAAGTGTTTCATGAGCTAGAAGCCTGGATTCATCATCATCATCATCATCATCATCATCATCATCGTTTAACATCTGTTTTCCATGCTGGCATGGGTTGGACGGTTCAAATGGGCTCTGGGAAGCTGCACCAGGCCCCAATCTGATCTGGCAGTGTTTCTACAGTTGGATGCCCTTTCTAATGCCAACCACTGCGAGAGTGTAGTGGGTGCTTTGTACATGCCATCGGCACAGGGGCCAGAGGAGCTGGCATCGACCACAATCAAATGGTGCTTTTTACATGCCACCCGCACGGAAGCCAGTCAAAGCAGCACTGGCATCGGCCACATTCAGACGGTGCTTTTTAAGTGCTATGGCACGGGGGGTCACAACTACAATTTCCATTTGATTTGATTTTGATGTTGATGTTGATGTACTTGACTCAATAGGTCTTCTCAAGCACCGCATGTTGCCCTACATGTTTTTATATGTTTGTAGTAATCATCAAATTTCAAAATGTATTCAACTGACAGTTGAGTTCTTGAAAACTGTAGCATACATGTCTATGGATGTGTGTTTGAAATACTCACTTTGCAGCTAAGAGATTTCAGCTTTGACTCTGCTGAGCCCCTCTGAGTAGGTACTTCTCCTGTAGTTTTGAGAGGACCCCTACCTTGTGAAGAAATGTGGGAGACACTGTGCATAAGCTTGTCTTTTATATACGTGTGTATGCATGCATGTATGTGTGAATATGTGTGTATGTATGCATGTGTGTGTGTGTATGTATAAAGGCGTGTCTTTATATTGGCACTGCATCAGGAATGATGCAGGAATTTGTTTACGTCAGTTTTGTTAGCAGCTCAACGAAGGAGAGACATTCAATAAGATAAGCACCAGACTTAAAAATAGTAAGTATCGAAGTTGATGGGGATGGACTAAAATCCTTCAGAGCATTGCCCCAGCTTGGTTGCAGTCCAGTGACTGGAACAAGATAATGAGTGAAAGAATATTTCAGTGTGTGTGTGTGTGTGTGTGTGTGAATTTATAATCAATATTTATATACATAAACCCACACACACATGTGTATGTATACATATATATACATACATATATACACACGTACATATACCTATATATATATCTGCATATAAGCGTGTGTGTATGCACATAAATATATATATATATACACACACGTGTGTATGTGTGTGATTGTGAATGTATTTGTGTATTCAAAAGCTTTAACCTGTTGCCACTCCCAAGTTTCCATTTCCTTGGACGTTCTTTGAGGTGAAAGGTATGAGGTTATGTCAGTCACCTCAATTTACATCTAAGGAATTTATTATTCAGAACAGCAATAATATGAAGTCTTAGCTGTGTACAATTGAAAAAAATAAAATATACATACATATATATTGTGCATGTATATACACATATATATGTCATTTTTTCTGTGTGTCTTTATAGGTGTTAATGTTTGTTATTTTGTGTAGGTGTGTGTTTGTTAGCATGACTATGTGTGCGTAAGTGTATTAATAATATAGAAAACAGCTAAGATTTTCATATAAGCTATGTTTTTAACAATTTATGAGGCATATACAAAAGAGCAAGAATCCAAACAATAACATATTTATTCATTTTCAATTCATTCTGGCTGATTCGAATGTGAATATAGAAATTGTGGTTGTTTTTCATCATCAGAGAAAATCATTGCTCTTTTGACAATGTGCATTCATAACACACGCTTGCAATTCATTGATGCAAGGGGACTTTGAGACATCACAGTGTTTGCATGTTTCCACCCCATTGTAGGTCTTTTCAGTCAAATTACTCCACTGGTCTGATGAGTGGAAGCATGTGGCTTGATGGGTAGGGTATTCAGTGGGACTGAACCTGGAACCATGTGATTGGGAAGCAAACTTCTTACTACACAGCCATGCCTGCACCTATATTTGTTTATTTTCAATACCTTATGGCAGATTTAAACATGAATACCTGATCACTATTATTTTCATTATTGAAGAAATCTCCTCCTTTTAAATGAGGCATGACCTAGTGATTATAGGGTGTTTCACTTACAATTGCCAGATCATGGGTTCAATTCCCAGATGGGGCAGCACGTTGTGCTCTTGAGCAAAACACTTCATTTCACATTGCCCCAGTCCACTCAGCTGTAAATAAATAACCCCTGTGACAGACTAGCTTTCTGATCAGTGGGGGAAACGTTGGCCTACTCGCCCAGCCAGCGGAGTAGCATCATTTGAAAGCTAAAACAATGCAAAGTGCATTGTGACCAGCAGTATGTAACAACATCCAATAGTTTGGTCAGTTATGTGATCACATCATATTCATAATACAGGATTCACTGGCATAAGGGAACTTTGAGATATCCCAGTGTTTCGCCCTGATTGTATGTCTCCTCAGTCAAAGCTATCCCACCACACTGATGAAGCTAACAAGAGTTATAGCTCTTGCTTATAGAAATCAGCAAACATTGACTGATTAGAAAATTACTATATGTAAATCTCACATCGAGAGATATTCAGCACCTCTGAATAAACAGTTGAGGACGAATGTTGCTGTAATTTAGCCCCAGAAGACATCGTCTCCAGCTGGCTGTATTACACGATCTGTGTCCTTACATTTTCGAACAAGGGAATCTAACACCCCCACTCAGCTCAAAACAATATCTGTGTATCACAATTTCTGGGTGATTTCCCTTCATCAGCACAGAAATCGCGATACACAGCTGAGTGGTCTGGAGTAACATGGAATAAAGTGTCTTGCTCAAGGACCCAATGCATCACCATGAATTGAACTCACAACCTTATGATCATAAGCTGATTACACTAACCACTAAGCTATGTGCTTTCACTTTCACCCTAACCACCACCACCACCACTACTACAATCGCCCACCATCACCTCCACCTTCACCACATCTGCACCTGCTCCGCCAACACCGCTACCACTAAACATCACCCTCACTCTAATTCTAACCTTAATCCATCGCCATCTCCAGCATCCCTGCCACACCATCACTACTATCACCTCCTCCACCACCATCATCACCTTCACTATCACCATCATCACCTCTTCCACCATCACCATCACATCCACCGTCACCACCACATCATCACCTCCTCCACCACCATCACCTCCTCCACCATCATCTTCATCACCTCCACCACCACCATCACCTTTTCTACCACTACCATCATCACCTCTACCGCCACCATCACCTCCACCATCACCACCTCCACCACTTCATCACCTCCTCCACCATCATCACCTCCACCACCACCATCACCACCTCCACCACTTCATCATCACCTCCACCATCATCATCTCCACCATCACCACCACCTTCATCACCTCCACCATCACCATCGCTGCAGTTTAATCATTGTATTTCATCTTTATTCTTTATTCTGTATTTTGGTTTCTCTTCTTTCTCTTCCTCTCGTCCCTTTGTCTTTTCATCCGTTTTTTAAATTATCTTTCTTTCTTTCTTTCTTTCTTTCTTCTCTGCAGTGCAGGATGTGCAGCGAGGCAAACAAGAGCTGAATGCAGCTGCCCTGGAGAATGCTACAATAGAGATGCAGAAGAGACTTGAGATCATCGATCGCATCCGCGTGTTGACGGCCACACAACAGTGCCACAACACCAAGCTGTTTGACACGACTGAAACTTCTGGATCAGGCTTACTCGGTGAAATGTCACTGGCTGAGGTGAGCCAGTAGTCTTTTTCTTCTTTTCGGGGATCGGGACGGGGATTAGAAAGTGGTGGGTAGGTGGGGGG
>NC_068994.1:54113282-54115656 GCF_001194135.2 Octopus bimaculoides | reverse complement strand
GGTGGTGGTGGTGGTGGTGGTGATGAAGATGATAATGATGAGGATAATGAAGATGATGATGATGATGACGATAGTGATGATGACAACAACAATAACGACGATGACAACAATGATGACAACTCGAAATACCATTATCATATGAAATATAATATTAGATTCCAATAAACATTTCACTTTTATTATTGTTATTTCACTTAAAACGTCTCAATAATTCTTGGTTATTTTGAGATATTAAATAAAACACATAGACTGATTGTATTTTTTTTTTTTTTTTTTTTTTTTACGTATTTCTACAAAAAGTTTTTGACATTTCCATCCATATTATATCAAGATCACTCTCAAATCTCTATTCATGGATGATGATGGTAAAATTCTTAAGATGTGTTTCTTTGAAAATATTTCCATGCGACCCTCATCATCTTTTTTAGAATTAAAATTTCTTTGGTTGATTCTGTGGTGAGTTTATATTTTGTTTTTATTTTTATGTCTTTTCATTGTTTGTTTTACCAAGAATGTTCCGCATTCGTTTCTTCTGTAGCTACAAGAGAGATTGGCAGTTATGAGAAGGTGGGAACAAGAGGACCAAGAAAAGAAACGCTATGAGATTTTATTGTCTAAACAGGTGAGCATTTGATTGGGGGAAATAAATTGGTGGTGCTTTGAGTGTTGAGTAATGCTGAGTCATGTTGATTGATTGACTGAGTAAGTTCTTTTAAAGAACTAAATAATACACTTCAGTTCTATATTTAAGAGATGAGGAATTATGTACATTATTTACATTTGACGATATTTGTCTTCATCTTGTTTGTTGTTAACACAACATTTCGGCTGATATACCCTAGAGCCTTCATCAGGTGTCTTGGGGAAATTTCAAACCTGGGTTCTCATTCCTAAGGTATTTTTTTGATGTTATTATTGTTGTTGTTATTATTATTATTATTATTATTATTATTATTATTATTATTATTATTATTCAGGTCACTGCCTGGAATCGAATTCAGAGTCTTGGGGTTAGTAGCCCATGCTCTTAACCACTACACCATATGCCCATAAACATACACACACACACACATATATGCATTTATGTGTGTGCCCATGTGGTGCCACGTAAAAGCACCCAGCACACCCTGTAAAGCAGTTGGTGTCAGGAAGGGCATCCAGCCGTAGAAGCCATACCAAATCAGACTGGAGTCTGGTGTAGCCCCCCATCTTGTCAACTCTAGTCAAACTGTCCAGCCCAGACCAGAATGGACAACAGACATGAAATGATGATGATGATGATTTATATATATATATATATATATATATATATTTCTACTATTTTCATTCATTTTTAAGACTCTGAGCTGTTCTTTATGGAAATTTAGCTGGCATTATTTTGATTCATTGTATGACCTCATGCCAGGGTCCTTCCTCCCATCACAAACACGAGATGATAAATCTCTATGTATGTCATAGGTGACCAACCCAACAGAGATGGCACTGCAGCAAGATGTTGATGATGACAATAACAATGATAGTGATGACGATGATGATGATGATGACGGTGATGACGATGATGATGATGTTGAAGAGAAGGATAGCTTCAAATTTTGGAATAAGGCTCAGTACTTGACTGGTACTTTATTTCATCCACCCCCAAAAGAACAAAGGGCCAAGTCAACTTCAGCAGTATTTGAACTCAAAATGTAAAGAGTTGAAAGAGATGATCTATTAGCATTTTGTCCAATATGCAAATGATCCTGGCAGCTCACTACCTTCGTACTGAACTTTCTTGCATACAACTTGAATTTTTCAGATCAAAATTGTGGGAGGGTCCTAGTCGATTACATCACCTCCAATGGTATTTATTTCATTGACCACTGAAGGATGAAAGGCAAAGATGACCACAGCAGTATTTCAGCTCAGAATAAGAAGAGCCTGAAGAAATGGCACAAAGCATTTTGTCTGAGTACCATTCTAATGGTTCTGTCACCTTACTGTTTTAATGATTGCAATAATAATCATCATCATCATCATCATCATCATCATTTAACATCTGTTGTCCATGGTGGCATGGGTTGGACAGTTTGACCAGGGGTGGTAAGCTGGAAGGCTGCACCAGACTCAAGTCTGACTGGGCATGGTTTCTACAGCTGGATGCCAACCACTAATAATAATGATAACAACAACGATGGATGATGATGATGATGATGATGATGATGGTGGTGGTGGTGGTAGTGATGATGATGATGATGATTTCTGTTATTTTCAGGCATCACAAGAACTAATTTCAGACACATTAGATGTTATACTGAAACACCGTAATGAAAAATCCCAAATGACATCTCTGAGGTTAGTGCTTCTCTCTCTCTCTCTCTCTCTCTCTCTCTCT
>NC_068994.1:54106628-54113149 GCF_001194135.2 Octopus bimaculoides | reverse complement strand
TATATATATATATATATATATATATATATATATATATATATATATATATATATATGTATATATATAGTCATGTATCTGTGAAATAGCAATTATGCTATGCCATTAGCTCACCTGTCTTCAGGTTGTTTCTTTCTGTTCTTCCATTCCTCCACTTCCTGTTTACTGATGCAAAAATCAAAAAGAGATGATGAAAGAATGATTATCAGAGCCCGACATTTTCTTTAAAGACTTCAAGTATGTCCCTGATGTTGTTGTTGTACGAAAATTCTTTGGAATTGCTGTGGTGCCATACTATTTGGTAATCTGTTGTCATGTTGTTTCCTTCCATTCTAATCCTCTGTTCCTTGTTTACAGGCGCCAGAAGCAAAAAGAGGCAATAAAAGAAGATTCCCATTCTAAGATATATGATGATGAAATAAATGTTCTTCAGAGGCTGTTAGAAGAGAAACGGTCTCGAAGACTAAAGTGCATGCAGCCATCTTCAAAGCAAATCAGCAGAAAGATCTCACCTCACAAACAGGTATTTATGTTATGATTATATGACAAGAGAGTTAACAATTTCAGGCCTAAAACCACCAGAGACATGTTACCTTCAAGAAAAATAGGCCCAGCACTGTTACATACATACATACTTTTAGATCCTTGTATTGGATATATAATGTAACAAAGCAGGTGGTGGGGGAGAAAGTATAAACACAATGCCTCACTATGACTATTACACAAGACTCAATGCTCTATATCAGAGGCTCACAGTGAACTGCTTACCAACACAAACTGCTGACGACCTGACAATTATCTATTTAATAGAAATGTCTCAGTTCACTTTTGGTCAGAATCCTTCCACAACATCTCCCCTTAAAACTCCAAGTTTTAATATCTCTTATATTTAAGGTTCAATTGCAGTATTTCCGTTCTTTTCCATTTTCTGGTGTTTGGGTGTTGGTACTTCAAATATGTCATACAATACTTCCATAGGGATTTCATTTCTTGCTTTTGTTTTTTCTGTGAATATTTTTTTTTTTTAGTTGGCTAATATGTCTTTTGTATTCAACATAATTTCCTTTTACCAGGAATATCATTCATTCTTCCAGTTTGTTTAATTATTACACCGTCTTCCCAGCTTTCTTTACCATGTCTACAGGTTTTAAAAAAACTTTGTCACCTAACTTGAAGAATTTTGAAGTATTTTTGTTGTTCACCTTTTCTTTATTTTCACTTGGTATCAGCTTATTAAAGACAGATCTGATCTTTCTCTGCCAGTGACATTCCTGACGGTGTATTTGGATTAAGTGTTACTAGGTACATTCTTAGAAATTGTTGAAGTACAAAATAATCCATTACTGCATGGTGATCACTTATAAGCTTTAAGCTTATAAAATACTATTATTATTATTTACAGGAAAAGTCTGTCATACCGGCCATGACGAAGGGAAATAGCCCTGAAACTCGAGTCGCCTTTATATATATATATTTATATTTATATATTTATATATTTGATCCTTTATATTGAACACTCAATATTTCATCTACATTCAATACTTTCTTTCATGGTGCCATCCATTTTTATTTTATTTTATTTTATATTGTATATTGTATATCATATTATATATTGTATATTCCATATTCTATACCCCACATTAGTTCTGCAGGAATATAAATAAAACATAAAAAACAGACAGTGTTGGAACTCTTTTAAGCAAAATAATATATTCCTCTATACACAATCATACAAAAAAAACCCACCTTTTTTGTATTTATTTTTACTCGCATATATATATATATATATATATATATATATATAGTGATTGAATGGGATCTATTTAAAGACCAAAGCATATCAAAGTGAGGCACACCCTGATGGTTTGACAGTATGACACAGATCACTAGGTAAACGATCCATTCCATTTGTGAAGGGTTCATCAATGAAGGAAAGACCACTGGTGCCTGGTAAGCTGCAAATCCAAGGGTGTGTCAGATCAGGTGGAACTTTCAGCATGGCATCATATAATAATAAAAATACAGACAAATGAATTGCAGGGTCTCGGTACAATGTTTCATTTGGAGATTTTATTATAAGGAGCAAAAAAATTATATATATTATCAGGACTTCTAACTCTGCATAAAATTGGCCATGAACAAAGCAGGATTCTTCAAAATGGAGTCTAGAAACAATTAATGTTTATTATTAGGATTTATAAATTAACATGGTAAAACTTGGACATTCTGGAAACTGCAGTTTTCTTGTAAATTGGAGGGACATATCTGTTGGTTTGAGTGGAATTCTCAATATTATTACATCATCTCCTTTGTTACATCCAGTGAAAATAATAGTCTTGATAACATGTAGCAGGAAGTTCTTAACAATCAGTCTCGTGCCATTGCATCGATGCCACTGATCTAAATTTCACAGCAACATTTCTGGAGATCTCTTGTTTTTTTTCTTTTTTTAACTGAAATCTGTGTGGTAGTTGATTTGAAGGCTCCAATGAATTTGTAAAAAACCCTTCAGGTTAGGGAATTAGTTCTTCTTGATCCACAACACTGTCTATTGATTTGTAGATATTGATTTGTAGGTATTGATTTGTACCTATGTCTATTTCCTGGAAGTGCCTGCAACACACTGCCATTAAGACTGAAACATTTTCTCTCTCATACAACCACTTGTGTTTAATTAATGATGTTGCAAGTTGAGGAATATATTTGATATCAATTCTTCTGCTATCTTAACCACTGCGTTTATAGGGGCTGGGTTCATCGCACTATCAAAGAAGGAAGGAAACATTCCTTTCCCTACTGGTCTCCAAAGTGATGGACACTCCTGCTGGTAAACATTTGGAAGATCATAACTTACATCCAAAGCGATGACGACTTAAGGCAAGTATAGATTTCATTGGCTTTTGTTCCTTTAGGGATCATTGGCAGGATTTGGCAAAAGTCACCTGACAGTAGTGCCAATGCTATTCTTCCCATTTGAGAGCCATTCTCATGCAAGTCTTGGAATGTCTTACCTTTAGGCCTCCAGAACACAATGCGTGCACCATTGTGCATACATCCTAGTCAGTTACTTAGTATCTTTTAAGAACTTGTCCAGTTCCCAAATTCTTAGCAGTATTGCAAACAGGCGTAACATTTGTGCTCAATTCCAAGAGGAATTTGTTGTATGGGACCCAGGAAGGAGCTTGGTGTCAATACTTGAAGAATCAACTGCAATGACTATGTCAACAGACTTTGACAAGCGATGACCTATCAGGAATGGTTTTACGGTTGCACCACAAACATCAAGGAAGGAAATTCCAGCTTCTCATTGCCAAATTCTGTCAAAAGGAGCAGACTAGACTGTTCTTTAGCTATCAGGGAGTTTAGATTCATTGCCATCATCATATTCTTTTAATGTGCTGACATTATATAAGGATTTCATTTCAAAATTTTTGCTGTGAGAATTGTTTCTTTTGGATTTTGTGCTTTCTGTGATGCAGACACTTGAGTGAAGTAAAGCTTGTCACCAGTTTTTACAAGAAACAGTAAGTTGAATGCTGGGATATCTTTATGAATGAACAAGAAAATAACTAATTGCCAGAAAGTCTTGTTGTTGATGCATTATCCTTGCAGGAACTAGGATACTTCATTGCAGCTGTTTTACTGTAGCAGAACAAACTTTGCTGTGTAAGATACTCTGTTGATATTTTTTACAGACATATTTTGGTTTATTTTGCTCCTACTCTTGTCTCTAATGAATAGTCTGTGCTGAGTGATACATTCTCCATCAGAATAAGACTCAATCACTCCTTCTGATGAGAATTAATCTATCTAACCTACATCCGCTGATTCATAGATGATCAGGCTACTGATTGGTTTCCCGAAATTAGTGTTGGAAATGGTTTGATAATTTGCATCACAGAACTCTGATAGCTTTGATCCCTTCTTGAGATGGTTCGCCTGAGTGTCCTCTATTAAGCCTCTTTATATTAAAGCATCTGCTGGACCATTTTCGTACTAGCTAACCTTTTAAATCTATTCCTTCAGCATATGAACACAGCATTCAAAATACTGGCAAAATACTGCCTGGGATTATACTTAATGACCAATATCTTCACAGAGGTACAGACCAACCTCCATACCCTCTGGAAGATGTGAACTTTATTCTCCTCTCTGTATTCTTCTATCTACTATTTTATTCCTTTATAAACTGAATCTTTCATATATACTCACCTTGTTTCTGATGACTGAATACCCAGTGTACAGACATGCTAGCCTATCACTTGGGATAATCCAGAAGTAGCTGTAAGACATCCAATAACTAATTAATTAATTAACTAGTTAATTAATTACTTCAAATTCACCTTACTCTAATTAAATATTCTAAATGGCCTGAGATACTCGTCCTACCTTGATTTTTGTTGTCCTTTTTTCCTCTAACACACACACATATATATATATATATATACATACCGATCATGTCTGATAATTAAGTTTAGTAAGTATCCAATGAAGATACCATTTCTCTCTATTTCAACCATGCATGATTTTATACAAGGCTTGTGTAATTTTTCACACATAACTCTAAATGTGATTTGAAGTAGAATGCTACAGAAGCAAAGGTAATGAATATTAAACTTATGTTATAACTGATATCTTTGTCTTTATCTGATATATATATATATATATATATATATATACACATATATATGAGGTCTGATCAATAAGTATCCAGACTGTTGCCATAGTAACAAAGCTAAAGCATGCAGAGTAAAGCTGCTTGGTAAAGATTAACCTTGAACTCTGCTGTGCATGCGTACTAAGTTTTAATGTTCTAGCTCACTTCTGCTGTTTACAGCAGTGCTTGGAAGGAAGGTGTGCAGCATGTGATCATCGCATTGACCACGACAGAGAAAGTTATCATGGCAATACTTGCTCAGAGACCTACACAAAGTTGCAGAAAGTGTATGGGAGTGTATGAGCTGCACACCAGTGTATGAGTGGTCAGACGTTTCGAAGATGGCCAAGAAAATGTTAATATTGACAAACATTCTGGGAGACACACAACCAGCAGAAGTGAAAAAAACATCACAGATTGCATGCTACTGAGGAGGGGAAATTGTCGAATTACCATCTGTGAGTTATCAGAGGATGTGCAGATTAGTTACGGTTCAGTTCAATCCATTATCACTGAAGATTTGAACATGAGATGTGTGTCTGCTAAGCTTCCACCAAAACTGTTTTCAGCTGACCAAAAAGATACTCAGGTTTTGGTTGCATAAAATCTCCTAATTATAATTATATATGTGTATATATATATATATATATATATATATATATATATATATATATATATATATATATATATATATATATATATATATATATATATATATATATATGTATATATATATATGTATATATACACACATATATATACATATATATAATTCTACACACACACACACACACACACACACATACCTGTAAGCATAATATGTATATTTATTATGTATGTTTTACCTCGTCTCTTTTCAAAGACTGGAAAATATATGGAACAGGAAGACTCATGCAAAGAGAAAGTAATCAAAGATATCCATGTGACATTTTATCCCACTGCTAGAGAACAGTCTCGTTAACGAAGAAAATTGTGGATAATTAGAGAAATAAATCTATTCTGTTGGGTTTAATTTTCGTTTCCTGATTTCTGAAACCTAGGCATTTCTTCAAAGCTTATAGAGAATATGTGTGTAAGCATGTATGAATGTGTGTGTGTATGGGTTTGTCTCTGTGTGCATGCATGTGTGTGTGTATGTATATATATATATGTGTGTTGCATAAGTATAAGGGTAAAAAATTAAAATAATTTATTACAAGTCGTTCACATGCTTAATAAAAGTCATAAGACATAAAATATTTTATATAAGAGTGTATAGAGATGAGTTACAGCTACCAAATTAATTTATTTGGTTGTTAATACCAAAGCTCGAGTATAGGGTTAACTAATTTTTTATTCACTCTAGTGCCTATTAGCAGCATACGTTAAGAATTCCTTTTTTCATGGTTTGGGTTTAACTGCCCTATTTAGCATGTAAGAAGTCCTGTCAAGAGTCTTCTCTCCATGTATAAACCTTTATACACTCATATGTGTGTGTGTATATATATATAGCAAGAAATTGAGGTTATGAGAGGTAATGGTGTCAAAAAGACCCAAAGGTGTCAGGTAATGCTGAGTAAGCGCTATGGACAGACTATAATTAAGCTCCAGGTTCGGTGATTATGTGAATGAGGAGTCCAGCATGGGCCATATGTCAGCATGCGTATATATAAAAAATTAACAGAATGAGATAAAAATCTAAGGCTGTGAAAGATATCAGAACATTTATAAAGAGAAGGTCTTACAGCTGTTTCCAGGATATTTTATATATCCCTTCATCGGAGACAGTGTGAGAAAATGGTTAAGCAATAGCTCTGGGGTCAATTTGCTCGACTAAAGGCGGTGCTCCAGCATGGCCACAAGCAAATGACTGAAACAAGTAAAGGAG
>NC_068994.1:54101859-54106464 GCF_001194135.2 Octopus bimaculoides | reverse complement strand
ATATATATATATATATAGCTATTAGCATCTCACACGTGTGTGTGTGTCATTATAAGTATGTGTAGATGCACAGTTATTCATACTCCTGCATACACACATCAACATGCATCAGCATTCATATGATATGCAGGTATATGCATAAGTTCACATGGTTATATGTACATTTGTATGCGTATATACAAGCATATATCTGTTTATACAAACTTGCTTCTCATATAGACACACGTGCACAAGCATGCATGCACATGTGCAAGCTTAGGGTTGCAGGGAAGAGACTCAAATGTCCATATTGATGTGCATGCACTTGCACACTTATGGTGAGGTGCACATCTGCTTACACGAAGTTGTGTTTCATTCATGTGGTGACGGTGGTAGGGGTGGTGGTGGAAGCAGCAGCAGTGGTGGCAGCAGCGGTGGTGGTGGCAGCAGCGGTGGTGGTGGCAGTGATGTTAATAAGTATGATGATACTGATAATGATGATGATGTCGAAACACATGCACACACAGGGAACATTCCTGTACAGAGACTTAAACAAAAGGAGTCGACTGAAACAGATTCAAGCTTCCATGCATACATGCTCATCAGTGCACATGTACATGTAGCACATGCATCATGCACATGCACATTATATCGCTGAAATTCGTATGCATATATATTCATAACTATGCTCAGTGGACACATGTATGTATACACACTAGCATGTCTTCACGTTCCCACTTGTATATATACATACATACATACATACATATATATATATATATATACATATATATATACATATTTACATATATATATATACATATATATATATATACATATACATATATATATATACATATATATATACATCTATATATATATATATACATATATGTATATATATGTGTATATATATGTATATATACATATATATATACATATATATATATATATACATATATACATATATATACATATATATATATGCATACATACATACATATATATATGCATATATATTTATATACATATGTGTGTATATATATATATATATATATATATACATACATACACACACACACACACACACACACACACACACACATATATACATATATTCGTGCATTTGCACACATACAACACCTGCATGCACATTTGTGCATAGAAATATGCACTTGTGCATGTTGAGATGTAAAGGTATGCACATTCGTTCTCATGAATACCTGTTCAAATGCAAGTTAATGATGAAAAGCCAGGTAAATCTGGTAAGTTACATAAAAAGGAAAAAAGATTTATGAATTATGTAATTTACATCAAAGCAAGGAATAAGTCGGACAAGTGAAGACTAAAGATAAGTAAGGTACAATAAATCGAATGGGAAAATGTGATAATGAATAATGAATGATGAATGATAGCAGGGAAGAAAAGATGATAAACCTGGAAAATTAAATTTCAATTAATTGATTGAAAGGAAATTTGCTTAAGCAAAAAACAATAATTAAATTGGTAAATGGTATTAAATAGTAAATGCATAAAGGTGGTGTTGCTTCCCAACCACATGGTTCCAGGTTCAGTCCCACTGTATGGTGCCTTGGGCGAGTGTCTTCTACTATAGTCCCAGGCTAACCAAAGCCTTCTGGATGGATTTGATAGACCGAAACTTAAAGAACCTCATTGTATATATATATGTGTGTGTGTGTGTGTTTGTCCCCCACCCTTACTGTTGCTTGACAACAGGTGTATACATTCCCGTAACTTAGCAGTTCAGCAAAAGAGACCAATAGAATATGTACCAAACTTAAAAACGCAATTACTGGAGTGAATTTGTTTGACTAAATCATTGTTCAAGGTACTGCTCCAGCATGGTCGCAGTCAAATGTCTGAAACAATTAAAAGCTAAAAGATAAATTTGGTCTCGAGAAATATCAGATAAATAAATCTGAAAGTATGAAACAAGACAAGAAAAGACTGGTGAGGGTGGACATGGCAAATAACTGAAATGGCTAGAGCTCTTCAGAAAGGAGATTGAAAAAAGCTAACAAAAATGTCTGCCATCTCTCACAGTATTTTAGTTTGTCAAAACCAAAGATGGAAAAAAATGTCTTACATTTTAAAGTATCAGATAATGGTCTAGCAACCGTGGGCAAAGTGCAGCCTGCAGCAGTTTCCGAATGGTATGCCCAATGTAAAAAAAAAATTGCCTTGAAATTTTTTAGTAGTTCTTCCCACATGACGATGATGTGTCATGTCTCAAGTGGTTTGATTTTTGAGAAAGGTTGGTGCTGCAATGATTTCTGATTAACCCATGCAAGTATGAAAATGATGATATATATTGAACAATGTCATTATCATAGTTTAACATCCGTTTTCCATGCTGGCATGGGTTGGACGGTTTGACAGAAGCTAGCAAGACTCCACTTGTCTGTTGTGGTGTGGTTTCTATGGTTGGATGCCCTTCCTAATATGCCAATCACTTTACAGAGTGTGGACTGGGGGCTTTTTGCATGTTACTGCTTATGCAGCACCAGCACAAATGTGTTTTATGTGTCACCACAACCTGTAAAGGACAAGCCTGAATGTATGTAACACACGCATATCTGTAACCTTTCATGGCATATCAGTGATTATCAGTGATTATCAGTGACAATAATCTTTACACAGATGGATCAATGTTCAGAAGTTATTGATGGAATTTTAATAAATCAGTTAATCCTGACTTAAATTTATATCAAAGAATAAAACAGTTCATGAAAAGCTTACTGAATGAGTTTTGTTGCATGCTAGAGACATTTTTTTTTTTTCAACAGCATTCTCTGTACAGAATATCATATTTCCTTTTAAAAACCAGCTTCAGCTGGAGATATCAGATTGATATCTGTAAAGGTTCCTGAAGAAATTTCCATCTTGGATTTCTCTCAATTTGATCATTTTGGATATTATTGATAATTTCTTGGGTTGATTATTGGCAATCCACTGACTGTGAGTGTATGTATATATGTTTGTGTATATAAATAGTTGTGTATGTGTGTCTGTGGTATGTGTGTGTGTGTGTGATCATTGTCATCATCGTTTAAAGTCTGTCTTCTATGCATGCATGTATAAGATGATTGACAGGAGCCAGCCAGGTAGAAAACTATCCCAGGCTACTGTGTCTGTTTTGGCAAGGTTTTTAATGGCTGGATGCCCTTCCTAACACCAACCAATCTGCAGAGTTCCTTTCAAGTGTTGGGCCTCATGGAGACAATGACCGAGAGCTTTGGCATTATGTCGTGCTTGAGAAGAAGACCCATCAAGCTGAGCAAAATCACAGTTATGGCAGATACCAGTGTCATGCAAATGGCACTCGTGCCATTTGCATGTAAAAGCACCTTTTACACTCTCGGAGTGGTTGGCATTAGGAAAGACATCCAGCTGAAGAAACCATGCCAAATCAGACAGGAGTCTGATGCAGCCTTCCAGCTTGCTAGCTCCAGTCAAACTGTCCAACCCATGCCAGCACGGACAACAGACATTAATTGATGATCATCGTCATCATTTAACACCCACTTTTCTATGCTTGCATGGGTCAGAGAGAATTTGTTGATGCTCTGCCGGTCTCCAAAACTTACTTATCTTCAAGCAAGGTAATATTTTCCTATAACTAGACATGACATCCACAGAAAACTTGATCTAAGCAATCTCACTTGCAATAACAATGTGATTTGTTTGCAGCTATCATGTTATGTCTAGACAAGTATACACACAAACAAACGTACACACACATATCTGCATATACATATGTATACATTCAAATACATATGTCCATAGACATACATACATATATACACATATATACACACATATATAATGTGTGTATTTGTGTTCATAACATTTACTTGTAGCATTTCAGTGTATGCACCAGTTTGTGTAATCGTTTGTCTTTCTCTCTTAAAATAAATCATTTTCTTTTATTAATTTATTTGTTTCAGTCGTTTGACTGTGCCCATGCTGGAGCCCCGCCTTTAGTCAAACAAATCGACCCCAGGACTTATTCTTTGTAAGCCTAGTACTTATTCTTATTTCTTTATTGCCCACAAGGGGCTAAACATAGAGGGGACAAACAAGGACAGGCAAAGGGATTAAGTCGATTACATCAACCCCAAAAGGATGAAGGGCAAAGTCGGCCTCAGTGGAATTTGAACTCAGGATGTAGCAGCAGATAAAATACTGCTAAGCATTTCACCCAGCATGCTAACGTTTCTGCCAGCTCCGCTCACCTAGTACTTATTCTATCGGTCTCTTTTGCCGAACCACTAAGTTACGGGGGACATAAACACTCCAGCATCAGCTGTTAAGCAATGATTGGGGGGGACAAACATATATATATGCGACAGGCTTCTTTCAGTTTCCATCTACTAAATCCACTCACAAGGCTCTGGTCAGCACAAGGCTCTGGTCGGCCCAAGGCTATAGTAGAAGACACTTGCCCAAGGTGTCATGCAGTGGGACTGAACCTGGGATCATGTGGTTGGTAAGCAAGCTACTTACCACTCAGCCACTCCTGCACCTACAAGTATATTATATTAAGAAAAAACTCTTATTATTATTATTTTGTTTTAATATTTATTTTGGTTTTTGTTACTTTTT
>NC_068994.1:54098388-54100317 GCF_001194135.2 Octopus bimaculoides | reverse complement strand
ATATATATATATATATATATATATATATATATATATATATATATATATATACATATATATATATATGTGTGTGTGTGTGAGTGTGTGTGTGTGAGTGTGTATGTGTGCATGTATGTATATGTTTGTGTGTCTGTGTTTGTCCCCCCAACATCGCTTGACAACCGATGCTGGTGTGTTTACGTCCCCATAACTTAGCGGTTCGGCAAAAGAAACTGATAGAATAAGTACTAGGCTTACAAAGAATAAGTCCTGGGGTCGATTTGATTCGACTAAAGGTGATGGTCCAGCATGGCCGCAGTCAAATGACTGAAACAAGTAAAAGTAAAGACTGTATGCCTACACACACACACACATACAATGGGTATAGAACTTGGCACACATATTTCTTTCAAGTCCTGGAGAGCATACATACTGTATGCAAATCTTGTTGAATGTTCTTTGGTTACAAAATTTGGCACATGTGTAGTTGTATGTACAAAATCTGT
This sequence comes from Octopus bimaculoides, assembly GCF_001194135.2. Classification (NCBI taxonomy): domain Eukaryota; kingdom Metazoa; phylum Mollusca; class Cephalopoda; order Octopoda; family Octopodidae; genus Octopus; species Octopus bimaculoides. Next base: position 54,099,832 of record NC_068994.1, on the reverse strand, counting down.
GGCATGCAGAAATGGCATTAGCAACAAATCTCAGTGCATATATATTTATATATATCAAAATTTGACACATGCAAGTTTTTTTCCCTAAATATTTAGGTTGAAAACTTTGTGAATGTGCACCAGGTTGTAAATGTGGTGCATGCATATTTAAATGCAAACTTGGCAAATATGCAGAAAAGTGACAGCTTGGTTCATGCATATTGGCTTAAAATCTTGGCGTATATGCATTAGGTTTAATACTCAGATGATGCACATTGGCGTTAGAACATAGTACATGCAAATTGGCTTCAAAACTTGTTGCATGTGCATGCTGTCCAAACATAAAACATGCACACTAACTCAAAAACTTGGTATGCGCATATTGGATGCAAAGTTTGGTGCATACACACTGTGTGTGCAAAAGCTGCTGCATGCACCATGAATGAAAAATCAGCATGTGTGTGCATTGGCTTCAGAACACTTGGTCCTTGCATGTTGAGTTCAAAACTTGCCACAAATCAATTAAATTTTATATAAATCGAAGTATTTTCTTTATACAGAGTAAAAAGGAAAGTATTCTGTTGTTATTAATGTTGATGTGTGTATGTGTCTGCGTATATGCGGTGGTATCAGAAAGTTCCTGCATTAGTTATGTTTAATAAAAAATAACTGAGAAAATTACTATATGTTTAAATCTCACAAGGGCCAAATTTTATCCCAAGCCATCAAGGACAGGAGTAAAGACCTCGCTACGAAGCTTTTGAACAGCTGTAGAAATTCTGCCAAATCAGATTGGAGCCTGGTGCAGCCATCTGGTTCACCAGTCCTCAGTCAAATCGTCCAACCCATGCTAGCATGGAAAGTGGACGTTAAACGATGATGATGATTCAGGTCACTGCCTGGAATCAAACTCAGAATCTTGGGGCTAGTAGCCCGTGCTCTTAACCACTATGCTATATGCCCGTGGGCATTTTTTTGGTTTATGATAAAAATGGATATTTTTTATATCAAAAATCTCAAACAGATTTCTGTATTTTTTACTGTAAGATATCGATAGAGGACAAAAAGACATTTTACATAGACTTTGGAACATTTCATTTTAATTTTATATTTAACTTTGAACATGAATTGTCTCTTGCAGCAAAAATAAACTGAATAATAAATATCAAAAGTAAATGGGAGAGAAAGAATACTTCCAATAAGATTCTACTACATCTTTCAGGAAAGGTGCAAAAATGATGCAATGGAAGTGTTGTAGATAGGAAAAAAAAAACCCCAGTAATTTGAGAAAATGGGGATAAAGTCATAAAAATGTCCATTGCTGTTCATATCATCTCTCATTAATTGAGTGGATGAGTGGAAAGATTCCAACAAGCAAAACAGAGCAGAAAAAGAATTTTCCAATAAAGCAACACATCACAACATACATGTATATATATATATATATGCATATATATTTAAATAT